>NW_027077946.1:0-36000 GCF_963930625.1 Muntiacus reevesi
AGGAAAGCATACTTAGAGTCCATACACACATTAATCCTCTTTCCTTCTCCTAACTCCAAAGCTCTTGTCAGGGCAAAAAGTTCAGCTTTCTGGGCTGAGGTGTCTGGGGGAAGAGACCCACTTTCCTTAGTTTCTTCCAGGCTCGCTACAGCATATCCTGCTTTCCTCTCTCCCTTTTCTACAAAACTGCTGCCATCTGTGTGCCAGTTTTCCTCTGGGTCAGATAAAGTTGTCTCTGATAGGTCCCGGCGAGAAGAGTATAACTCGTCTGTGATTTGTATGCATTGGTGATCCAGAGGGGAGGTAGGGGGATCTGGCAGTAAGGTTGCTGGATTTAAAGTCTGGCAGACCCTCAAATTTATTTCTGGAGTGTCAAGGAGGAGTGCTTGGTATTGGGTGATCCTTCCCCCTGTCATCCACCTGTCCCCTTTCGTTTCCAAGAATGCTTGCACCCGGTGTGGCGTATACACTGAGGTGGGCTGACCCAGGGTCAGCTTAGATGCCTCCTTAACCATAAGAATGGTGACTGCTACTGCCCGGAGGCAAGTGGGCCACCCTCTGGCTACCTCATCTAGTTATTTTGAGAGATAAGCCACAGGTTGTAATACGGGCCCCATCATCTGCTCTAACACCCCAAGAGCAGTTCCTGTCCTTCCAGAAACATAGAGTCTAAAAGGCTTCTCCAGGTTGGGGAGGCCTAAAGCTGGGGCTGTAGTGATGGACTCTTTTAGGGCATTAAAGGCCACCTTGCAGGTCTCATGCCAGTCGAGTGGCTCTTCCTCTTTCCCCCTTAAATTTTCATATAGGGGTCTGGCCAGATTGCCATAATTAGGAACCCAGATCCTGCAAAACCCGGTCCTTCCTAAAATTCCCCTAAGCTGTTGTTTTGTTTGGGGGTACGGGGTATTTAAGATGAGGGATCTCCCCTCTGCGTCAGGCATTCTTTTTCTCTCCATAATTATAAATCCAAGGTATTTTACTTGGGTTAAGCTAAACTGAGCCTACTTGGGGGATACTCGATAACCCTTTTCATACAGGAAAGTTAGCGTTTTAAATAGTGTCCATTTGAGAGCTGGTAAAATCTGGCCTAGCTATGAGCAAGTCATCCACATACTGTATTAGACTACTGTTTGTTAAAGTTAATTCCCTTAGTTCTCTCCCCGAGGAAGTCCCGAAGATATGAGGGCTGTCCCTAAACCCTTGGGGTCGTCGAGTCCAGTCGAGAGTTGTATGGTCTCTCTTGTTTCCAAGTCCCGCCACTCAAAAGCAAAGAGTTTTTGGGATTCAGGATGGAGAGGCATGCAAAAGAAAGCACCTTGAAGGTCCAAGACTGAGAAGTACTTGGCATTTCCTGGGACTTGGGATAGGAGGGTATATGGGTTTGGGACTATGGGGTGGATGGGAACCACAGCTTCATTAACAGCTCTTAGATCCTGGATGAATCGGTAAGATCCATCTGGTTTTTGAACGGGCAAGATTGGGGTGTTGCAGGGAGACTCAGAGCTGATTCGAGTTCCAGTATCTCGGTATTTGTTAACTAATGGTTTAAGACCCTCAAGAGCTACTGGTTTTAAGGGATATTGTCGTTTCCAGGGCTAGGGAGCATTTGGTCTCAGAGAAATCTTTACTGGTGGAACATTTATGGCTAAACCAGGGCTGGAGACATCCCAAACCTGGGGATTGACATCATCTAGACATGGGACAGACTCCTCCGTTTCTACCTCTGACTGTAAATATTCAGACATAGGCAAAGAATATTATCGACTTCTACCTTTGTGTCCCCAAGTCACTCTGGTTTGGAGGCGAAAGTATTATTCTCAAAATGGAAAATTTGGAAGCTGCAAACATGAAAAATTTAAAGAGTCACTCAGAGGCTACTCACTCTAAGCTAACCACTAAGACGTTTATTGACTGATTTCTAGCTTCTCTTCTTTAACCTTTTTTATCTACAGTAATCCTGTGTGTTCCTTTTAGTTAGGGATTCATTTTTAGACTATCCTGACTCTTCCACTACGTTCCAGTTTTGGGTCTGATACACTTAGAGATGTGCCAAGTGCTTCCTGAATACTATAGAACATATTTTATATTTAAAATACTTCCATGCTTATGTATTGAGTCAATGATTTTAAGTTTATTTGTTACACATTTCAATGTAAAAGTCAATGTGTGAACTAACATATTCACGACTTGGAAAAGTTGGCTTTTTTTTGCTGTGTGTTTGTACTCCTCACCCGACCAAAGGTCATGGAGAGGTCTATTGTTTTTCTAAAATGGTTATAGTGTTGTTTATTTTCTGGTAATTGAATTAGGGTGTGAGTTGCAAAGCCTGTGTTTCTGTTCATTTCATTCCATCTGTTCGGGTTTCTTTTTCTCTTCTGAGTCAGACAGTAATTTCCCATTGGTTGTCCAGTTACCAAGGTTGGTGTCCATGCATCCGTGCTGGTCTCTCCATACATGTCCGGGTGTCCTGCGAAACACTAAGCTTAATTTATTTGGAAATGACCTAGCTGTTCAATACACTGTCATCACTCAGTTGAGCAGAGGGAGAGAAATTCAAGTGACAAAACTCCAGAGAAACTAGTGTCAGAGCGCTCCGGAGTGGCATGCGTGCAGGGTGTTGGGGGGAGGGGGGCGCTGCGCGGAGCGCCGAGATCTCAGGTGTCCTCCAACCCTGGGCCACTCCAGGCCCTCCGCTGCAGAGTGGCCTCCCCCGCCCCCATCGCTTTGGCTGCTCAGGGCCGGGTGGTCTCTGCAGCTGCCCGGCATCCTGCCCGAGGCCCCCCCTGCCCACACGCTGTCTTCCAGTCTCTCTCTGAACCCTCGACTCTTTCTGCCTCTGTCTCACCTGGCGTGGGTGCGTGCGAGTGCCTGTCCGTGTGCCTGGCTGTCGCTCGTCCGCTCTCTCAGGAAGGTCCTGTGCTGGGCCCGTGGCGTGGGGGCAGGGCGGGCCTCGGTTTGGGGACAGGGCGGTTCTGAGGCAATACAAGGGTTTTGCACAGCCGGCAGGATGGGAGCCTGGGGCCCCGGTGGGCTGCCCCTAAGCTCCAGGAGGCTCCGGGGACTGCAGACCCGGGCCGACGCCTCGCTCGTCCGGAGCCACGTGACCCTGAGCAGCGAACGGGATGGTGGGGGGCGGGGGGTGGGGGGGCACCGAGACATACTTCCCCCTGAAGCCACCCCCCTCCCCAACCCCCGCCAGAGCTCCCGCAGCCTCGCCAGGCCGCTCGGGGTCCTGGAAGCGCCCCGGGCCGTGCCAGGCGCGTGCTGGCCATGGGTGGCGTCGGCTGGTCTCCCAGCTGCAGGGCCTGTCCCGGTTTTTCCCATCAGTTTTTCAACAGTGACGGTCACCGCACATTGTGAGTCATCTAGATTTCTCACTGACACCCCTGTTAGGGAGTGGCTTTTTAGAGAGATAGGGAAGGTCACTTGGGGGATGTTAGTCATGAGAGAAAATAAGGGCTCAGGTGGGACTGCAGATGTCATCCAGGGGGTAAATAGAGACAGTTGTTGCTGGTACCAAGACATGAAGTTTTTTTCCCCCTTTCCCCAAAAGGCCATATTACGACCACATGGGGGCGCTGAGTAACAGCCCATAGCTCGGCTGGAAGGGTGGGCCTTTGATAGTGATACCCTGGGATGGGTTGGACATACCCCCAACCTTTGTCATTAATGCAGATGCAGCCCGGGCTGGTTAGGTTCAGTTGAGAAGCAGTGTGGTTTGCAAGTAAACATGCCTCGTTTAGGGAGAGATCAATAGCCATACAGGGAGATATGATTAGAAAGAAGAAGAAAATCATATGATGCATTTTTCTTATCTGAGGCAGGATTGATGGGGTTCTGCTTGAACAAGAGCCTGAGATCTTCAACAGGTTCACAGGAATAGCTGTCCTCTGGCTTTGGAGTCTCAGTTTCTGTCTCCCCCTCCTGTAGGCCATAGGGTTTTATTCTAGAATTGTGGACCCAGGCAGATAGACCCTTCACTTTTACAGCAGTTGAAGTCACTAGAACAACCTGATATGGCCCTGTCCATTTCTCGGACAGCTGGTTTGGACTCCCTTTTTCTTGCCAGGTCTTTACTGATACTTGATCCCCTGGCTTTACCTGGGGATTTTACAAGTCTTCCTGTGGTTTGTTCTCCATACCGTTGGAGTTCTTGCTGAAACCTTCCCAGGTCAATTATATGTTTTAAGAGTGTATTGGCATCCTCGTCAAGAAACAAATCAGAAGTTAAGAAAGGTCGTCCATACATCATTTCATAAGGACTTAACAATAGTGGCCGTTTGGGGGATGTCCGAAGCCTCATGAGGGCTATGGGCAGCATATGTGTCCACTTATTATGTGTTTCTGACATAGCTTAGCCAGAGCCCTTTTAAGAGTCTGGTTGGCTCTCTCTACCTTTCCTGAAGCTTGAGGCCTCCAGGATGAGCGGAGCCGGTATTTTATGCCTAAGCATGCGGCTAGGTTCTGGGGTATCGTGGCTGTAAATGAGGGCCCGTTGTCACTCTGACGTGACCGAGGCAGCCCAAACCTAGGCACTATCTCCTTCAGCAGAGCTTTACAGACTTCTGTAGCTCTCTCTGTCTCAGTAGGGAACGCTTCGATCCATCCTGTGAATGTGTCAATAAAGAGTAGCAAGTAAGAAAACCCTTGGGTCTTGGGCATGGCTGTAAATTCTAAATGCGGAGCGGCATTGCCAGTCCGCTCCTGGGTTTGATCCCCGATGTTGGACAGGTGTAATTAGAGGAGGTCTGGTTTTTGGGTTATTTTTTAGACAGGTGTCACAATTTTGTGTGACCTGTTTAACAACCTTAGCTAACTGCGGATTGGAGAGAATAGGCTTAAGCAAGATTTCTAGATTATCTTTTCCAAAATGGGCGCTCTTATATAAGGAGTTAGTAATGTTTTAAACCTGAGAATCAGGGAGTATTATTTGGGCCTGATCAGGCTGAAACCATCCATGTGACCCAATATCCCAGCCCCGCTCAGCATATCGGGAATGTCCCCCTGGGGTAAAATCTGGAGTCAGGGTTTCCTTGGGGAAAAGGGGGCAGATAGCAGTGGCAGAGGTAGCTTCCCCGGCAGCTCGTCCTGCCTCTTGATCAGCTTTCCTATTTCCCTGAGCCTCTTTTTCTTGCCCCTTTTGGTGACTCTTGCAGTGGATGACAGCTAATTTTGCAGGAAGTTTGACTGCCTCCAGGAGCCTGAGAATGAGCTCTTTGTGTTTAATAGCAGAGCTTCGGGCACTGAGCATCCCTCTTTCTTTCCACATTGCTGCACGGGCATGCAGAATGAGGAAAGCATACTTAGAGTCCATACACACATTAATCCTCTTTCCTTCTCCTAACTCCAAAGCTCTTGTCAGGGCAAAAAGTTCAGCTTTCTGGGCTGAGGTGTCTGGGGGAAGAGACCCACTTTCCTTAGTTTCTTCCAGGCTCGCTACAGCATATCCTGCTTTCCTCTCTCCCTTTTCTACAAAACTGCTGCCATCTGTGTGCCAGTTTTCCTCTGGGTCAGATAAAGGTGTCACTGATAGGTCCCAACGAGAAGAGTATAACTCGTCTGTGATTTGTATGCATTGGTGATCCAGAGGGGAGGTAGGGGGATCTGGCAGTAAGGTTGCTGGATTTAAAGCCTGGCAGACCCTCAACTTTATTTCTGGAGTGTCAAGGAGGAGGGCTTGGTTTTGGGTGATGCTTCCCCCTGTCATCCAACTGTCCCCTTTCGTTTCCAAGACTGCTTCCACCCGGTGAGGCGTATACACTGTGGTGGGCTGACCAAGGTTCAGCTTAGATGCCTCATTAACCATAAGAGCGGTGGCTGCTACTGCCCGTAGGCAAGTGGGCCACCCTCTGGCCACCTCATCTAGTTATTTTGAGAGATAAGCCACAGGTTGTAATACGGGCGCCATCATCTGCCCTAACACCCCAAGAGCAGATCCTGTCCTTCCAGAAACATAGAGTCTAAAAGGCTTCTCCAGGTTGGGGAGGCCTAAAGCTGGGGGTGTAGTGATGGACTCTTTTAGGGCAATAAAGGCAACCTTGCAGGTCTCATGCCAGTCGAGTGGCTCTTCCTCTTTCCCCCTTAAATTTTCATATAGGGGTCTGGCCAGATTGCCATAATTAGGAATCCAGATCCTGCAAAACCCGTTCCTTCCTAAAAATCCCCTAAGTTGTTGTTTTGTTTTGGGGTACGGTGTATTTAAGATGAGTGATCTCACCTCGGGCTCAGGCATTCTTTTTCTCTCCGTAATTATAAATCCAAGGTATTTTACTTGGGTTAAGCTAATCTGAGCCTACTTGGGGGATACTCGATAACCCTTTTCATACAGGAAAGTTAGCGTTTTAAATAGTGTCCATTTGAGAGCTGGTAAAATCTGGCCTAGCTATGAGCAAGTCATCCACATACTGTATTAGACTACTGTTTGTTAAAGTTAATTCCCTTAGTTCTCTCCCCGAGGAAGTCCCGAAGATATGAGGGCTGTCCCTAAACCCTTGGGGTAGTCGAGTCCAGTCGAGAGTTGTATGGTCTCTCTTGTTTCCAAGTCCCGCCACACAAAAGCAATGAGGTTTTGGGATTCAGGATGGAGAGGAATGCAAAAGAAAGCACCTTGAAGTTCCAAGACTGAGAAGTACTTGGCATTTCCTGGGACTTGGGATAGGACGGTATATGGGTTTGGGACTATGGGGTGGATGGGAACCACAGCTTCATTAACAGCTCTTAGATCCTGGACGATTCGATAAGATCCATCTGGTTTTTGAACGGGCAAGATTGGGGTGTTGCAGGGGTACTCAGAGCTAATTCGAGTTCCAGTATCTCGGTATTTGTTAACTAATGGTTTAAGACCCTCAAGAGCTACTGGTTTTAAGGGATATTGTCTTTTCCAGGGCTAGGGAGCATTTGGTCTCAGAGAAATCTTGACTGATGGAACATTTATGGCTAAACCAGGGCTGGAGACATCCCACACCTGGGGATTGACCTCATCTAGACAAGGGACAGACTCCTCCTTTTCTACCTCTGACTGTAAATATTCAGACATAGGCAAAGAAAATTATCGACTTCTACCTTTGTGTCCCCAAGTCACTCTGGTTTGGAGTCGAAAGTATTATTCTCAAAATGGAAAATTTGGAAGATGCAAACATGAAAAATTTAAAGAGTCACGCAGAGGCTAGTCACTCTAAGCTAACCCCTAAGACATTTATTGACTGATTTCTAGCTTCTCTTCTTTAACCTTTTTTATCTACAGTAATCCTGTGTGTTCCTTTTAGTTAGGGATTCATTTTTAGACTATACTGACTCTTCCACTACGTTCCAGTTTTGGGTCTGATACACTTAGAGATGTGCCAAGTGCTTCCTGAATACTATAGAACGTATTTTATATTTAAAATACTTCCATGCTTATGTAGTGAGTCAATGATTTTAAGTTTATTTGTTACACATTTCAATGTAAAAGTCAATGTGTGAACTAACATATTCACGACTTGGCAAAGTTGGCTTTTTTTTGCTGTGTGTTTGAACTCCTCACCCGACCAAAGGTCATGGAGAGGTCTATTGTTTTTCTAAAATGGTTATAGTGTTGTTTATTTTCTGGTAATTGAATTAGGGTGTGAGTTGCAAAGCCTGTGTTTCTGTTCATTTCATTCCATCTGTTCGGGTTTCTTTCTCTCTCCTGAGTCAGACAGTAATTTCCCATTGGTTGTCCAGTTACCAAGGTTGGTGTCCATGCATCCTTGCTGGTCTCTGCATTCATGTCCGGGTGTCCTGTGAAAAACTAAGCTTAATTTATTTGGAAATGACCTGGCTGTGCAATACACTGTCATCACTCAGTTGAGCAGAGGGAGAGAAATTCAAGTGACAAAACTCCAGAGAAGCTAGTGACAGAGGGCCCCGGCGTGCCATGCGTTCAGGGGGTTGGGGGGAGGGGGGTGGGGTGCGGAGCGCGGAGATCTCAGGTGTCCTCCCACCCTGGGCCTCTCCAGGCCCGCCGCTGCTCAGTGGCCTCCCCCCGCCCCCATCGCTTTGGCTGCTCAGGGCCGAATGGTCTCTGCAGCTGCCCGGCATCCTGCCCGAGGCCCCCCCTGCCCACACGCTGTCTTTCAGTCTCTCTCTGAACCCTCGATTCTTTCTACCTCTGTCTCACCTGGCGTGGGTGCGCGCGAGTGCCTGTCCGTGTGCCTGGCTGTCGCTCGTTCGCTCTCTCAGGAAGGTCCTGTGCTGGGCCCGTGGAGTGGGGGCAGGGCGCGCCTCGGTTTGGAGACAGGGCGGGGCTGAGGCACTCCAGGGGGTTTGCACAGCCGGCAGGATGGGTGCCTGGGGCCCCGGCTGGGCTGCCCCTAAGCCCGCAGGAGGCTCCGGGGACCACGGCCCCGGGCCGAAGCCCCTCTCTTCCTGAGCCACGTGACCCTGAGCAGCGAACGGGATGGTGGGGGGCGGGGGGTGGGGGGGCACCGAGACGTCCTCCCCGCTCAAGCCACCCCCCTCCCCAACCCCCGCCAAAGCTCCCGCAGCCTCGCTAGGCCGCTCGGGTCCGGGACTCGCCCCGGGACGGGCCAGGCGCGTGCAGGCCGGGGGTGGCGTCGGCTGGTCTCCCAGCTGCAGGGCCTGTCCCGGTTTTTCCCATCAGTTTCAACAGTGACGGTCACCCCACATTGTGAGTCGTCTAGATTTCTCACTGACCCCCCTGTTAGGGAGTGGTTATTAGAGAGATAGTGAAGGTCACTTGGGGGATGTTAGTCATGAGAGAAAATAAGGGCTCAGGTGGGATTGCAGATGTCATTCAGGGGGTAAATAGAGACAGTTGTTGCTGGTACCAAGACATGAAGTTTTTTTTCCCCCTGTCCCCAAAAGGCCATATTACGACCACATGGGGGCGCTGAGTAACAGCCCATAGCTCGGCTGGAAGGGTGGGCCTTTGATAGTGATACCCTGGGATGGGATGGACATACCCCCAACCTTTGTCATTAATGCAGATGCAGCCCGGGCTGCTTAGGTTGAGTTGAGAAGCAGTGTGGTTTGCAAGTGAACATGCCTCGTTTAGGGAGAGATCAATAGCCATACAGGGAGATATGATTAGAAAGAGGAAGAACATCATATGATGCATTTTACTTATCTGAGGCAGGATTGATGGGGTTCTGCTTGAACAAGAGCCTGAGATCTTCAACAGGTTCACAGGAATAGCTGTCCTCTGGCTTTGGAGTCTCAGTTTCTGTCTCCCACTCCTGTAGGCCATAGGGTTTTATTTTAGAATTGTGGACACAGGCAGATAGACCCTTCACTTTTACAGCAGTTGAAGTCTCTAGAACAACCTGATATGGCCCTGTCCATTTCTCGGACAGCTGGTTTGGACTCCCTTTTTCTTGCCAGGTCTTTACTGATACTTGATCCTCAGGCTTTACCTGGGGAATTTTCAAGTCTTCCTGTGGTTTGTTCTCCATACCGTTGGAGTTCTTGCTGAAACCTTCCCAGGTCAATTATATGTTTTCAGAGTGTATTGGCATCCTCGTCAAGAAACAAATCAGAAGTTAAGAATGGTCGTCCATACATCATTTCATAAGGACTTAACAATAGTGGCCGTTTGGGGGATATCCGTAGCCTCATGAGGGCTATGGGCAGCATATGTGTCCACTTATTATGTGTTATTGACATAGCTTAGCCAGAGCCCTTTTAAGAGTCTGGTTGGCTCTCTCTACCTTTCCTGAAGCTTGAGGCCTCCAGGATGAGCGGAGCCGGTATTTTATGCCTAAGCATGCGGCTAGGTTCTGGGGTATCGTGGCTGTAAGTGAGGGCCTGTTGTCACTCTGACGTGACCGAGGCAGCCCAAACCTAGGCACTATCTCCTTCAGCAGAGCTTTACAGACTTCTGTAGCTCTCTCTGTCTCAGTAGGGAACGCTTCGATCCATCCTGTGAATGTGTCAATAAAGACTAGCAAGTAAGAAAATCCTTGGGTCTTGGGCATGGCTGTAAATTCTACTTGCCAGTCCGCTCCTGGGTATGATCCCCGATGTTGGACAGGTGTAATTAGAGGAGGTCTGGTTTTTGGGTTATTTTTTAGACAGGTGTCACAATTTTGTGTCACCTGTTTAGCAACCTTAGCTAACTGAGGATGGGAGAGAATAGGCTTAAGCAAGATTTCTAGATTACCTTTTCCAAAATGGGTGCTCTTATGTAAGGAGTTAGTAATGTTTTAAACCTGAGAATCAGGGAGTATTATTTGGGCCTGATCAGGCTGAAACCACCCATGTGACCCAATCTCCCAGCCCCGCTCAGCATATGGGGAATGTCCCCCTGGTGTAAAATCTGGAGTCAGGGTTTCCTTGGGGAAAAGCGGTCAGATAGCAGTGGCAGAGGTAGCTTCCCCGCCAGCTCGTCCTGCCTCTTGATCAGCTTTCCTATTTCCCTGAGCCTCTTTTTCTTGCCCCTTTTGGTGACTCTTGCAGTGGATGACAGCTAATTTTGCAGGAAGTTTGACTGCCTCCAAGAGCCTGGGAATGAGCTCTTTGTGTTTAATAGCAGAGGTTCGGGCACTGAGCATCCCTCTTTCCTTCCAAATTGCTGCATGGGCATGCAGAATGAGGAAAGCATACTTAGAGTCCAAACACACATTAATCCTCTTTCCTTCTCCTAACTCCAAAGCTCTTGTCAGTGCAAAAAGTTCAGCTTTCTGGGCTGAGGTGTCTGGGGAAAGAGACCCACTTTCCTTAGTTTCTTCCAGGCTCGCTGCAGCATATCCTGCTTTCCTCTCTCCCTTTTCGACAAAACTGCTGACATCTGTGTGCCAGTTTTCCTCTGAGTCAGATAAAGGTGTCTCTGATAGGTCCCGGCGAGAAGAGTATAACTCGTCTGTGATTTGTATGCATTGGTGATCCAGAGGGGAGGTAGGGGGATCTGGCAGTAAGGTTGCTGGATTTAAAGTCTGGCAGACCCTCAACTTTATTTCTGGAGTGTCAAGGAGGAGGGCTTGGTATTGGGTGATGCTTCCCCCTGTCATCCACCTGTCCCCTTTCGTTTCCAAGACTGCTTGCACCCGGTGAGGCGTATACACTGTGTTGGGCTGACCCAGGGTCAGCTGAAATGCCTCCTTAACCAAAAGAGCAGTGGCTGCTACTGCCCGGAGGCAAGTGGGCCACCCTCTGGCCACCTCATCTAGTTATTTTGAGAGATAATCCACAGGTTGTAATACGGGCCCCATCATCTGCTCTAACACCCCAAGAGCAGTTCCTGTCCTTCCAGAAACATAGAGTCTAAAAGGCTTCTCCAGGTTGGGGAGGCCTAAAGCTGGGGCTGTAGTGATGGACTCTTTTAGGGCATTAAAGGCCACCTTGCAGGTCTCATGCCAGTCGAGTGACTCTTCCTCTTTCCCCCTTAAATTTTCATATAGGGGTCTGCCCAGATTGCCATAATTAGGAATCCAGATCCTGCAAAACCCGGTCCTTCCTAAAAATCCCCTAAGCTGTTGTTTTGTTTGGGGTTATGGGGTATTTAAGATGAGGGATCTCCCCTCGGGGTCAGGCATTCCTTTTTTCTTCGTAATTATAAATCCAAGTTACTTTATTGGGGTTAAGCTAATCTGAGCCTACTTGGGGGATACTCGATAACCCTTTTCATACAGGAAAGTTAGCGTTTTAAATAGTGTCCATTTGAGAGCTGGTAAAATCTGGCCTAGCTATGAGCAAGTCATCCACATACTGTATTAGACTACTGTTTGTTAAAGTTAATTCCCTTAGTTCTCTCCCCGAGGAAGTCCCGAAGATATGAGGGCTGTCCCTAAACCCTTGGAGTAGTCGAGTCCAGTGGAGAGCTGTATGGTCTCTCTTGTTTCCAAGTCCTGCCACTCAAAAGCAAAGAGTTTTTGGGATTCAGGATGGAGAGGAATGCAAAAGAAAGCACCTTGAAGGCCCAAAACTGAGAAGTACTTGGCATTTCCTGGGACTTGGGATAGGAGGGTATATGGGTTTGGGACTATGGGGTGGATGGGAACCACAGCTTCATTAACAGCTCTTAGATCCTGGACGAATCGGTAAGATCCATCTGGTTTTTGAACGGGCAAGATTGGGGTGTTGCAGGGGGACTCACAGCTTATTCGAGTTCCAGTATCTCGGTATTTGTTAACTAATGGTCTAAGACCCTCAAGAGCTACTGGTTTTAAGGGATATTGTCTTTTCCAGGGCTAGGGAGCATTTGGTCTCAGAGAAATCTTTACTGGTGGAACATTTATGGCTAAACCAGGGCTGGAGACATCCCACACCTGGGGATTGACATCATCTAGACAAGGGACAGACTCCTCCTTTTCTACCTCTGACTGTAAATATTCAGACATAGGCAAAGAAAATTATCGACTTCTACCTTTGTGTCCCCAAGTCACTCTGGTTTGGTGGCGAAAGTATTATTCTCACCATGGAAAATTTGGAAGCTGCAAACATGAAAAATTTAAAGAGTCACGCAGAGGCTAGTCACTCTAAGCTAACCCCTAAGACATTTATTGACTGATTTCTAGCTTCTCTTCCTTAAACATTTTTATCTACAATAATCCTGTGTGTTCCTTTTAGTTAGGGATTCATTCTTAGACTATCCTGACTCTTCCACTACGTTCCAGTTTTGGGTCTGATACACTTACAGATGTGCCAAATGCTTCCTGAATACTATAGAACATATTTTATGTTTAAAATACTTCCATGCTTATGTAGTGAGTCAATGATTTTAAGTTTATTTGTTACACATTTCATTGTAAAAGTCAATGTGTGAGCTAACATATTCACGGCTTGGAAAAGATGGCTTGTTTTTATTGTGTGTTTGAACTCCTCACCCGACCAAAGGTCATGGAGAGGTCTATTGTTTTTCTAAAATGGTTATAGTGTTGTTTATTTTCTGGTAATTGAATTAGGGT
This sequence comes from Muntiacus reevesi, assembly GCF_963930625.1. Taxonomy (NCBI): domain Eukaryota; kingdom Metazoa; phylum Chordata; class Mammalia; order Artiodactyla; family Cervidae; genus Muntiacus; species Muntiacus reevesi. The sequence continues at coordinate 12,882 of NW_027077946.1, forward strand.
GTGAGTTGCAAAGCTTGTGTTTCTGTTCATTTCATTCCATCTGTTCGGGTTTCTTTCTCTCTCCAGAGTCAGACAGTAATTTCCCATTGGTTGTCCAGTTACCAAGGTTGGTGTCCATGCATCCGTGCTGGTCTCTCCATACATGCCCGGGTGTCCTGTGAAACACTAAGCTTAATTTATTTGGAAATGACCTAGCTGTTCAATACACTGTCATCACTCAGTTGAGCAGAGGGAGAGAATTTCAAGTTACAAAACTCCAGAGAAGCTAGTGTTAGAGCGCCCCGGCGTGGCATGCGTGCAGGGGCTTGGGGGGAGGGGGGCGGGGCGTGGAGCGCGGAGATCTCAGGTGTCCTCCCACCCTGGTCATCTCCAGGCCCGTCGCTGCTGAGTGGCCTCCCCCCGTCCCCATCGCTTTGGCTGCTCAGGGCCGGGTGGTCTCTGCAGCTGCCCGGCATCCTGCCCGAGGCCACCCCTGCCCACACGCTGTCTTCCAGTCTCTCTCTGAACCCTCGACTCTTTCTGCCTCTGTCTCACCTGGCGTGGGTGCGTGCCAGTGCCTGTCCGTGTGCCTGGCTGTCGCTCGTCCGCTCTCTCAGGAAGGTCCTGTGCTGGGCCCGTGGCGTGGGGGCAGGGCGGGCCTCGGTTTGGGGACAGGGCGGGGCTGAGGCACTCCAGGGGGTTTGCACAGCCGGCAGGATGGGAGCCTGGGGCCCCGGCTGGGCTGCCCCTAAGCTCCAGGAGGCTCCGGGGACTGCAGACCCGGGCCGAAGCCCCGCTCGTCCGGAGCCACCTGACCCTGAGCAGCGAACGGGATGGTGGGTGACAGGGGGTGAGGGGGCACCGAGATGTCCTCGCTGCTCTCCACACCCCCCCTCCCCCCACCCCAGGTTCCGCAGGCACGCCAGGCCCCGGCCAGCCGGGCCAGACTGGTGCTGGCCTGGGCTCGCGGTGTGCGGAGTGGGGGCGCCCTCCACTAGCCGCCGAGCTGCAGGCTCTGGCCGGCCGGAGTCCAATCGCGGGTCGTGCGGCTCAAGTGCAGCGCGAGCCCGCTCGAGAACTGTAGCCCCAGGCCCGAACGGCAGGTCAGACCGCAAGGGAGGCGCAACGCGGGGCTCCTGCAGCGCCTGGCAGCCGCCTCGGTCTAAGGCCATACCACCCTGAACGTGCCCTCTCTCCTCTGATCTGGGAAACTGAGCAGGGTCGGGCCTGGTCAGTACTTGGATGGGAGACCGCCTAGTAGTTAGGCGATTTTTTTTGATTTTTCTGAATGCCTACTTCAGAAAGTTAGAATCGGATGACTTCACACAGTAAAACGAATCATATTTTCATACATAATCTTAAGAATCCAGCAGCTGGTCATTCTTTTTCCTGTCCTAACACAGCTAACTGGAAATCAGTTGTAGTAAGTTCTACTGACTTCAGACCCTCATCCCTAAGGGAAGATATATAGGAAAACCCATAATATATCTAAATAAACATGAAAGATACAATGATGAGAAAGAAAAAAATTTCTCAGTGACATCTTAGTTGGTATCGGAAACACGATGATTATGAAAGCACAGCCCATAATCAAGTCCAGGCCATGGAAGCCTGTGACTGTCACTGAGTGTTGACTTCCCTTTCAGCTGAGGTCGTAAAAAGTGCTTTGTAAAATTCTGAGGTTTGAAGCACTTGTAACCTCCCGAAGAGACTGCAATCAGAAGGGTTTCTAGAATATCCTGATGCTGTGGTGAGCTCAAGCAATACATACTCCAGAGGACGGAAGACAGACATGTTGGGAAGTGGGGATGACTTCTACTGCACTTAGGGAGGAAGGGCATGTACAAGTGGAGAAGCAACACCTCAGTGATGGAATCTTTAAAGACTCCACACATGGAGAACGAAATGGCAACCCACTCCAGTATTCTTGCCTGGAAAACTCCATGGGCAGAGGAGTCTGGCGGGCTGAAGTCCACGGGATTCCTTGACTGACCGTGTGTGCACGAGGGTGGAGGGAGACGGGCTGGTAGCAAGAAACTGGTAGAAGTAAAAAATAAGAAAAAAATATAAAATAGAGACTCGATAAATATGACAACGACTGGTAGGAATAAACCTTCAGAAGTGCATTCTCAGACCTCCCGTCAGAAGCACAAGCGTAATAAAGACACCGAGTTTTCACGGTCTCACACAAAATTAGACTGGCTTATGACAATGGGCAGAGAGGCTCCTCTAAGACATCGGGGCTGGGCTTTACTGGAGGATGCACATCGATTGAGTGCATGGCTGTGTGTTATGGAAATATGTCTTACTGGCAGGGCGAAGGCATCTTCTTGAAGAACACAGCAAATAACACCACAAATTCACGGAACTTGGCTACAATGACAATAGCTGATTTCGTGATGTCTACTGCTTGGCAGAGCTGGGATTGCCTCTGCCATTAAGTACCTCAGTGGCCAGCTGTGATAGTAGCCATTACTTTCTCACTTAGAAACTTGCCATGTGCTCTAGCGCAAGAACAGTGAAAGCTCCCCAGAGAAGCAAGTCAGGCAGACATGCTTCTGTTTGCTCACAGAAGCTGCCTATGACCGGCCCTGCTCACAGACAGATTGCTAATTCCAAATCGATAGAAAGTTATGCAGATATTCTTTAGCAACTGAGCCACCAGTGATGCCCTACTAGCTCAGTTGCTAAAGAATCTGCCTGCAACGCAGGAGACCCCGCTTTGAGTCCTGGGTCGGGAAGATCCGCTGGAGAAAGGATAGGCTACCCACTCCAGGATTCTGGCCTAGATAATTCCATGGACTGTGTAGTCCTTGGGGCTGCAAAGAGTCAGGCACGAACTGAGCCACTTTCACCTGCACATGCAGATATCACTTTAAAAAAAAAATGTGGTAACAGATCTAGGACCTCTGTCAAGCTCATGAATGAGTACTATAAATATACAGAATCAGCTTTGTCCTGCATAGTTACTACCATCCTGTATTTGCTTTGAGAGGAGTTGAGCTACTCTTCGTACAGAGGAATGATTCTTTACCAACTGAGCCACAAGGGACGCCCACTAATACTGGAGTGGGTAGCCTATCCCTTCTCCAGCAGATCTTCCTGACCCAGGAATTGAACCAGGGTCTCCTGCCTGAGTAACACATATTGGGTAAAAAACGGTGAGGGGGCAGAACTAGGGACATTGATTGGTAAAATCAGTTTTCCTTGTCTAGATGGCTAGCGTACGCGAAAGAAATGTTGGTGTGGATTTAAAAAATTCTTCTGATACGAAACAAAAATTTACTAGTTCTCTGCAGATCTTTAATGAAGCACAGATATTGTCATTAGATTGCTTTGGTCATATCCGTCTTATCCACATTTATTTTTTAAAATCACATAGAGTGGCTTCAATCACTTGAAGAAACGACAAAAGGTTTCTTTGGACTCCATTCTATACTTGATCGAGAGAAGTCAGTTGATCAGCATGATGCAGGAGCTCAAGATGTTTTTGGCAAAAACTTGACTAGTCTGTTTAATGATATGGAAGAATGAATTAAGGATGGCAGCACGAAACAGAAGGCCATGCTAGAAGTACACAAGACCTTGTTTGGTAAGTCCAAACATGAATTTTTCTTTCAATGGAAGGATAGTTGCTTTACAGAATTTTGTTGCCAAACATCAACGTGAATGAGCCACAGGTGTACATATGTCTCCTCCCTCCTGAACCTCTCTCCCATCTCCTCCTCTCCGTTCCACCCCTCTAGCTTGTTGCAGAGCCCCTGTTTGAGTCCCCTGAGTCATACAGCAAATTGCATTGGCATCTCTTTTAACGTATGGTACTATGTTTCCATGTTCCACTGCATTCATCTCACCCTCTTCTTCCTCACACCTGCCAGTGTCCATAAATCTGTTCTCTACATCTGTGACTCCTTGGCTGCCCTGCAAATAATTTCATCAGTACCACCTTTAGTTCAAGCATTTCTTCTCCCCCCCCCCCCCCCCCACGCCAAGCATTTCTTATTTCTTATTCCACTCTTACTGTCTTTAGTGTGAGACTGATCTCGAAACTGATATGAAAGTATTATTCTCAGCATGGAAAATTTGGAAGATGCAAACATGAAAAATTTAAAAAGTAACGCAGAGGCTAGTCACTCTAGGCTAACCCCTAAAACATTTATTGACTGATTTCTAGTTTCTTTTCTTTAACCTTTTTGATCTACGTAATCCTGTGTATTCTTTCAGTTAGGGATTCATTTTTAGACTATCCTGACTCTTCCATTAAGTTCCAGTTTGGGGTCTGATACACTTACAGATGTGCCAAGTGCTTCCTGAATACTATAGAACATATTTTATGTTCAAAATACTTCCATGCGTATGTAGTGAGTCAATGATTTTAAGTTTATTTGTTACACATTTCAATGTAAAAGTCAATGTGTGAACTAACATATTCTCGATTTGGAAATGGTGGCTTTTTTTGTTGTTTGTAAGAACTCCTCACTGGACCAAAGGTCATGGAGAGGTCTATTGTTTTCTAAAATGGTTATAGTGTTGTTGTTTTTTTCGGTAATTGAATTGGGGTGTGAGTTGCAAAGTTTGTGTTTCTGTTCATGTTTTCCATCTGTTCGGGTTTCTTTCTCTCTCCTGAGTCAGACAATAATTTCCCATTAGTTGTCCAGTTACCAAGGTTGGTGTCCATGCATCCGTGCTGGTCTCTGCATTCATGTCCGGGTGTCCTGTGAAACACTAAGCTTAATTTATTTGGAAACGACCTAGCTGTGCAATATACTGTCATCACTCAGTTGAGCACAAGGATAGAAATTCAGGTGATCAAACTCCGGAGAAGCTTTTGTCGGAGAGGCGCGTGCGTTCAGGGGGTTGGGGTGGGCGGAGCGCGGACCGCGGATATCTCAGGTGCCCTCCCAACCTGGACCTCCCCAGGCCTGCCTCTGCTCGGCAGCCTCCCCCCGCCCCCATCGCGTTTGCTGCTCAGGGCCGGGTGGTCTCTGCAGCTGCCCGGCATCCTGCCCGAGGCCCCCCCTGCCCACACGCTGTCTTCCGGTGTCTCTCTGAACCCTCGTCTCATTCTGCCTCTGTCTCAGCTGGCGTGGTTGCGAGCGACTGCCTGTCCGTGCGCCTGGCTGTCGCTCGTCCGCTCTCTCAGGAAGGTCCTGTGCTGGGCCCGTGGCGTGGGGGCAGGGCGGGCCTCGGTTTGGGGACAGGGCGGGGCTGAGGCACACCAGGGGGTTTGCACAGCCGGCAGGATGGGCGCCTGGGGCACCGGCTGGGTTGCCCCTAAGCCCGCAGGAGGCTCCGGGGACTGCGGCCTCGGGCCGACGCCCCGCTCGTCCGGAGCCACGTGACCCTGAGCAGCGAACGGGATGGTGGGGGGCTGGAGGATTGGGGGGCACCGAGACGTCCTCCCCGCTCAAGCCACCCCCCTTCCCAACCCCCGCCAGAGATCCCGCAGCCTCACCAGGCCGCTCGGTGCCCGGGAAGCGCCCCGGACCGGGCCAGGCGCGTGCTGGCCGGGGGTGGCGTCGGCTGGTCTCCCAGCTGCAGGGCCTGTCCCGGTTTTTCCCATCAGTTTCAACAGTGACGGTCACCCCACATTGTGAGTCGTCTAGATTTCTCACTGACACCCCTGTTAGGGAGTGGCTTTTTAGAGAGATAGGGAAGGTCACTTGGGGGATGTTAGTCATGAGAGAAAATAAGGGCTCAGGTGGGATTGCAGATGTCATCCAGGGGGTAAATACAGACAGTTGTTGCTGGTACCAAGACATGAAGTTTTTTTACCCCCTTTCCCCAAAAGGCCATATTACGACCACATGGGGGCGCTGAGTAACAGCCCATAGCTCGGCTAGAAGGGTGGGCCTTTGATAGTGATACCCTGGGATGGGTTGGACATATCCCCAAACTTTGTCATTAATGCAGATGCAGCCCGGGCTGCTTAGGTTGAGTTGAGAAGCAGTGTGGTTTGCAAGTGAACATGCCTCGTTTAGGGAGAGATCAATAGCCATACAGGGAGATATGATTAGAAAGAGGAAGAACATCATATGATGCATTTTACTTATCTGAGGCAGGATTGATGGGGTTCTGCTTGAACAAGAGCCTGAGATCTTCAACAGGTTCACAGGAATAGCTGTCCTCTGGCTTTGGAGTCTCAGTTTCTGTCTCCCACTCCTGTAGGCCATAGGGTTTTATTCTAGAATTGTGGACCCAGGCAGATAGACCCTTCACTTTTACAGCAGTTGAAGTCACTAGAACAACCTGATATGGCCCTGTCCATTTCTCGGACAGTTGGTTTGGACTCCCTTTTTCTTGCCAGGTCTTTACTGATACTTGATCCCCTGTCTTTACCTGGGGATTTTTCAAGTCTTCCTGTGGTTTGTTCTCCATACCGTTGGAGTTCTTGCGGAAACCTTCCCAGGTCAATTATATGTTTTAAGAGTGTATTGGCATCCTCGTCAAGAAACAAATCAGAAGTTAAGAATGGTCGTCCATACATCATTTCATAAGGACTTAACAATAGTGGCCGTTTGGGGGATGTCCGTAGCCTCATGAGGGCGATGGGCAGCATATGTGTCCACTTATTATGTCTTTCTTGACATAGCTTAGCCAGAGCCCTTTTAAGAGTCTGGTTGGCTCTCTCTACCTTTCCTGAAGCTTGAGGCCTCCAGGATGAGCGGAGCTGGTATTTTATGCCTAAGCATGCGGCTAGGTTCTGGGGTATCGTGGCTGTAATTGAGGGCCCGTTGTCACTCTGAAGTGACCGAGGCAGCCCAAACCTAGGCACTATCTCCTTCAGCAGAGCTTTTCAGACTTCTGTAGCTCTCTCAGTCTCAGTAGGGAACGCTTCGATCCATCCTGTGAATGTGTCAATAAAGACTAGCAAGTAAGAAAACCCTTGGGTCTTGGGCATGGCTGTAAATTCTACTTGCCAGTCCGCTCCTGGGTATGATCCCCGATGTTGGACTGGTGTAATTAGAGGAGGTCTGGTTTTTGGGTTATTTTTTAGACAGGTGTCACAATTTTGTGTGACCTGTTTAATAACCTTAGCTAACTGGGGATGGGAGAGAATAGGCTTAAGCAAGATTTCTAGATTATCTTTTCCAAAATGGGCGCTCTTATGTAAGGAGTTAGTAATGTTTTAAACCTGAGAATCAGGGAGTATTATTTGGGCCTGATCAGGCTGAAACCACCCATGTGACCCAATCTCCCAGCCCCGCTCAGCATATGGGGAATGTCCCCCTGGGGTAAAATCTGGAGTCAGGGTTTCGTTGGGGAAAAGGGGGCAGATAGCAGTGGCAGAGGTATCTTCCCCGGCAGCTCGTCCTGCCTCTTCATCAGATTTCCTATTTCCCTGAGCCTCTTTTTCTTGCCCATTTTGGTGACTCTTGCAGTGGATGACAGCTAATTTTGCAGGAAGTTTGACTGCCTCCAGGAGCCTGAGAATGAGCTCTTTGTGTTTAATAACAGAGCTTCGGGCACTGAGCATCCCTCTTTCTTTCCAAATTGCTGCACGGGCATGCAGAATGAGGAAAGCATACTTAGAGTCCATACACACATTAATCCTCTTTCCTTCTCCTAACTCCAAAGCTCTTGTCAGGGCAAAAAGTTCAGCTTTCTGGGCTGAGGTGTCTGGGGGAAGAGACCCACTTTCCTTAGTTTCTTCCAGGCTCACTACAGCATATCCTGCTTTCCTCTCTCCCTTTTCTACAAAACTGCTGCCATCTGTGTGCCAGTTTTCCTCTGGGTCAGATAAAGTTGTCTCTGATAGGTCCCGGCGAGAAGAGTATAACTCGTCTGTGATTTGTATGCATTGGTGATCCAGAGGGGAGGTAGGGGGATCTGGCAGTAAGGTTGCTGGATTTAAAGTCTGACAGACCCTCAACTTTATTTCTGGAGTGTCAAGGAGGAGGGCTTGGCATTGGGTTATCCTTCCCCTTGTCATCCACCTATCCCCTTTCATTTCCAAGACTGCTTGCACCGGTGAGGCGTATACAATGTGGTGGGCTGAACCAGGGTCAGCTTAGATGCCTCCTTAACCATAAGAGCGGTGGCTGCTACTGCCCGGAGGCAAGTGGGCCACCCTCTGGCCACCTCATCTAGTTATTTTGAGAGGTAATCCACAGGTTGTAATACGGGCCCCATCATCTGCTCTAACACCCCAAGAGCAGTTCCTGTCCTTCCAGAAACATAGAGTCTAAAATGCTTCTCCAGGTTGGGAGGCCTATAGCTGGGTCTGTAGTGATGGACTCTTTTAGGGCATTAAAGGCCACCTTGCAGGTCTCATGCCAGTCGAGTGGCTCTTCCTCTTTCCCCCTTAAATTTTCATATAGGGGTCTGGCCAGATTGCCATAATTAGGAATCCAGATCCTGCAAAACCTGGTCCTTCCTAAAAATCCCCTAAGCTGTTGTTTTGTTTGGGGGTACGGGGTATTTAAGATGAGGGATCTCCCCTCGGGGTCAGGCATTCTTTTTATCTCCGTAATTATAAATCCAAGGTATTTTACTTGGGTTAAGCTAATCTGAGCCTACTTGGGGGATACTCGATAACCCTTTTCATACAGGAAAGTTAGCGTTTTAAATAGTGTCCATTTGAGAGCTGGTAAAATCTGGCCTAGCTATGAGCAAGTCATCCACATACTGTATTAGACTACTGTTTGTTAAAGTTAATTCCCTTAGTTCTCTCTCCGAGGAAGTGCCGAAGATATGAGGGCTGTCCCTAAACCCTTGTTGTAGTCGAGTCCAGTCGAGAGTTGTATGGTCTCTCTTGTTTCCAAGTCCCGCCACTCAAAAGCAAAGAGTTTTTGGGATTCAGGATGGAGAGGAATGCAAAAGAAAGCACCTTGAAGTTCCAAGACTGAGAAGTACTTGGCATTTCCTGGGACTTGGGATAGGATGCTATATGGGTTTGGGACTATGGGGTGGATGGGAACCACAGCTTCATTAACAGCTCTTAGATCCTGGACGAATCGGTAAGATCCATCTGGATTATGAATGGGCAAGATTGGGGTGTTGCAGGGGGACTCACAGCTGATTCGAGTTCCAGTATCTCGGTATTTGTTAATTAATGGTCTAAGACCCTCAAGAGCTGCTGGTTTTAAGGGATATTGTCTTTTCCAGGGCTAGGGAGCATTTGGTCTCAGAGAAATCTTTACTGGTGGAACATTTATGGCTAAACCAGGGCTGGAGACATCCCACACCTGGGGATTGACATCATCTAGACAAGGGACAGACTCCTCCTTTTCTACCTCTGACTGTAAATATTCAGACATAGGCAAAGAAAATTATTGACTTCTACCTTTGTGTCCCCAAGTCACTCTGGTTTGGTGGCGAAAGTATTATTCTCAAAATGGAAAATTTGGAAGCTGCAAACATGAAAAATTTAAAGAGTCACGCAGAGGCTAGTCACTCTAAGCTAACCCCTAAGACATTTATTGACAGATTTCTAGCTTCTCTTCTTTAACCTTTTTTATCTACAGTAATCCTGTGTGTTCCTTTTAGTTAGGGATTCATTTATAGACTATCCTGACTCTTCCACTACGTTCCAGTTTTGTGTCTGATACACTTAGATATGTGCCAAGTGCTTCCTGAATACTATAGAACATATTTTATATTTAAAATACTTCCATGCTTATGTAGTGAGTCAATGATTTTAAGTTTATTTGTTACACATTTCAATGTAAAAGTCAATGTGTGAACAAATATATTCACGGCTTGGAAAATTTGGCTTTTTTTTGCTGTGTGATTGAACTCCTCACCCGACCAAAGGTCATAGAGAGGTTATTGTTTTTCTAAAATGGTTATAGTGTTGTTTATTTTCTGGTAATTGAATTAGGGTGTGAGTTGCAAAGCCTGTGTTTCTGTTCATTTCATTCCAACTGTTCGGGTTTCTTTCTCTCTCCTGAGTCAGACAGTAATTTCCCATTGGTTGTCCAGTTACCAAGGTTGGTGTCCATGCATCCGTGCTGGTCTCTCCGTACATGTCCGGGTGTCCTGTGAAACACTAAGCTTAATTTATTTGGAAATGAACTAGCTGTTCAATACACTGTCATCACTCATTTGAGCAGAGGGAGAGAAATTCAAGTGACAAAACTCCAGAGAAGCTAGTGTCAGAGCGCCCCGGCGTGGCATGCGAGCAGGGGGTTGGGGGGAGGGGGGCGGGACGCGGAGCGCGGAGATCTCAGGTGTTCTCCCACCATGGGCCTCTCCAGGCCCGCCGCTGCTCAGTGGCCTCCCCCCTCCCCCATCGCTTTGGCTGCTCAGGGCCGGGTGGTATCTGCAGCTGCCCGGCATCCTGCCCGAGGCCCCCCCTGCCCACACGCTGTCTTCCGGTCTCTCTCTGAACCCTCGACTCTTTTGCCTCTGTCTCACCTGGCGTGGGTGCGTGCGAGTGCCTGTCCGTGTGCCTGGATGTCGCTCGTCCGCTCTCTCAGGAAGGTCCTGTGCTGGGCCCGTGGTGTGGGGGCAGGGCGGGCCTCGGTTTGGGGACAGGGCGGGGCTGAGGCACTGCAGGAGGTTTGCACAGCCGGCAGGATGGGCGCCTGGGGCCCCGGCTGGGCTGCCCCTAAGCCCGCAGGAGGCTCTGGGGACCGCGGCCCCGGGCCGACACCCCGCTCGTCCGGAGCCACGTGACCCTGAGCAGGGAACGGGATGGCGGGGGGTGGGGGGGCACCGAGACGTCCTCCCAGCTCAAGCCGCCCCCCTCCCCAACCCCCGCCAGAGCTCCCGCAGCCTCGCAATGCCACTCGGGGTCCGGGAAGCGCCCCGGGCCGGGCCAGGCGCGAGTTGGCCGGGGGTGGCGTCGGCTGGTCTCCCAGCTGCAGGGCCTGTCCCGGTTTTTCCCATAAGTTTCAACAGTGACGGTCACCCCACATTGTGAGTCGTCTAGATTTCTCACTGACACCCCTGTTAGGGAGTGGCTTTTTAGAGAGATAGGGAAGGTCACTTGGGGGATGTTAGTCATCAGAGAAAATAAGGGCTCAGGTGGGATTGCAGATGTCATCCAGGGGGTAAATAGAGACAGTTGTTGCTGGTACCAAGACATGAAGTTTTTTTTCCCCCTTTTCCCAAAAGGCCATATTACGACCACATGGGGGCGCTGAGTAACAGCCCATAGCTCGGCTGGAAGGGTGGGCCTTTGATATTGATACCCTGGGATGGGTTGGACATACCCCCAACCTTTGTCATTAATGCAGATGCAGCCCGGGCTGCTTAGGTTGAGTTGAGAAGCAGTGTGGTTTGCAAGTGAACATGCCTCGTTTAGGGAGAGATCAATAGCCATACAGGGAGATATGATTAGAAAGAGGAAGAACATCATATGATGCATTTTACTTATCTGAGGCAGGATTGATGGGGTTCTGCTTGAAGAAGAGCCTGAGATCTTCAACAGGTTCACAGGAATAGCTGTCCTCTGGCTTTGGAGTGTCAGTTTCTGTTTCCCCCTCCTGTAGGCCATAGAGTTTTATTCTAGAATTGTGGACCCAGGCAGATAGACCCTTCCTTTTACAGCAATTGAAGTCACTAGAACAACCTGATATGGCCCTGTCCATTTCTTGGACAGCTGGTTTGGACTCCCTTTTTCTTGCCAGGTCTTTACTGATACTTGATCCCCTGGCTTTACCTGGGGATTTTTAAAGTCGTCCTGTGGTTTGTTCTCCATACCGTTGGAGTTCTTGCTGAAACCTTCCCAGGTCAATTATATGTTTTAAGAGTGTATTGGCATCCTCGTCAAGAAACAAATCAGAAGTTAAGAATGGTCGTCCATACATCATTTCATAAGGACTTAACAATAGTGGGCGTTTGGGGGATATCCGTAACCTCATGAGGGCTATGGGCAGCATATGTGTCCACTTATTATGTGTTACTGACATAGCTTAGCCAGAGCCCTTTTAAGAGTCTGGTTGGCTCTCTCTACCTTTCCTGAAGCTTGAGGCCTCCAGGATGAGCGGAGCCTGTATTTTATGCCTAAGCATGCGGCTAGGTTCTGGGGTATCGTGGCTGTAAGTGAGGGCCTGTTGTCACTCTGACGTGACCGAGGCAGCCCAAACCTAGGCACTATCTCCTTCAGCAGAGCTTTACAGACTTCTGTAGCTCTCTCTGTCTCAGTAGGGAACGCTTCGATCCATCCTGTGAATGTGTCAATAAAGACTAGCAAGTAAGAAAACCCTTGGGTCTTGGGCATGGCTGTAAATTCTACTTGCCAGTCCGCTCCTTGGTATGATCCCCGATGTTGGACAGGTGTAATTAGAGGAGGTCTGGTTTTTGGGTTATTTTTCAGACAGGTGTCACAATTTTGTGTGACCTGTTTAACAACCTTTGCTAACTGAGGATGGGAGAGAATAGGCTTAAGCAAGATTTCTAGATTATCTTTTCCAAAATGGGCGCTCTTATGTAAGGAGTTAGTAATGTTTTAAACCTGAGAATCAGGGAGTATTATTTGGGCCTGATCAGGCTGAAACCACCCATGTGACCCAATCTCCCAGCCCCGCTCAGCATATCGGGAATGTCCCCCTGGAGTAAAATCTGGAGTCAGGGTTTCCTTGGGGAAAAGCGGGCAGATAGCAGTGGCAGAGGTAGCTTCCCCGCCAGCTCGTCCTGCCTCTTGATCAGCTTTCCTATTTCCCTGAGCCTCTTTTTCTTGCCCCTTTTGGTGACTCTTGCAGTGGATGACAGCTAAATTTGCAGGAAGTTTGACTGCCTCCAGGAGCCTGAGAATGAGCTCTTTGTGTTTAATAGCAGAGGTTCGGGCACTGAGCATCCCTCTTTCTTTCCAAATTGCTGCACGGGCATGCAGAATGAGAAAAGCATACTTAGAGTCCATACACACATTAATCCTCTTTCCTTCTCCTAACTCCAAAGCTCTTGTCAGGGCAAAAAGTTCAGCTTTCTGGGCTGAGGTGTCTGGGGAAAGAGACCCACTTTCCTTAGTTTCTTCCAGGCTCGCTGCAGCATATCCTGCTTTCCTCTCTCCCTTTTCGACAAAACTGCTGCCATCTGTGTGCCAGTTTTCCTCTGAGTCAGATAAAGGTGTCTCTGATAGGTCCCGGCGAGAAGAGTATAACTCGTCTGTGATTTGTATGCATTGGTGATCCAGAGGGGAGGTAGGGGGATCTGGCAGTAAGGTTGCTGGATTTAAAGTCTGGCAGACCCTCAACTTTATTTCTGGAGTGTGAAGGAGGAGGGCTTGGTATTGGGTGATGCTTCCCCCTGTCATCCACCTGTCCCCTTTCGTTTCCAAGACTGCTTGCACCCGGTGAGGCGTATACACTATAGTGGGCTGACCCAGGGTCAGCTGAGATGCCTCCTTAACCAAAAGAGCAGTGGCTGCTACTGCCCGGAGGCAAGTGGGCCACCCTCTGGCCACCTCATCTAGTTATTTTGAGAGATAATACACAGGTTGTAATACGGGCCCCATCATCTGCTCTAACACCCCAAGAGCAGTTCCTGTCCTTCCAGAAACATAGAGTCTAAAAGGCTTCTCCAGGTTGGGGAGGCCTAAAGCTGGGTCTGTAGTGATGGACTCTTTTAGGGCATTAAAGGCCACCTTGCAGGTCTCATGCCAGTCGAGTGGCTCTTCCTCTTTCCCCCTTAAATTTTCATATAGGGGTCTGGCCAGATTGCCATAATTAGGAATCCAGATCCTGCAAAACCCGGTCCTTCCTAAAAATTCCCTAAGCTGTTGTTTTGTTTGGGGGTACGGGGTATTTAAGATGAGGGATCTCCCTTCGGGGTCAGGCATTCTTTTTTTCTCCGTAATTATAAATCCAAGTTATTTTATTTGGGTTAAGCTAATCTGAGCCTACTTGGGGGATACTCGATAACCCTTTTCATACAGGAAAGTTAGCGTTTTAAATAGTGTCCATTTGAGAGCTGGTAAAATCTGGCCTAGCTATGAGCAAGTCATCCACATACTGTATTAGACTACTGTTTATTAAAGTTAATTCCCTTAGTTCTCTCCCCGAGGAAGTCCCGAAGATATGAGGGCTGTCCCTAAACCCTTGGGGTAGTCGAGTCCAGTGGAGAGCTGTATGGTCTCTCTTGATTCCAAGTCCTGCCACTCAAAAGCAAAGAGTTTTTGGGATTCAGGATGGAGAGGAATGCAAAAGAAAGCACCTTGAAGGCCCAAGACTGAGAAGTACTTGGCATTTCCTGGGACTTGGGATAGGAGGGTATATGGGTTTGGGACTATGGGGTGGATGGGAACCACAGCTTCATTAACAGCTCTTAGATCCTGGACGAATCGGTAAGATCCATCTGGTTTTTGAACGGGCAAGATTGGGGTGTTGCAGGGGGACTCACAGCTTATTCGAGTTCCAGTATCTCGGTATTTGTTAACTAATGGTCTAAGACCCTCAAGAGCTACTGGTTTTAAGGGATATTGTCTTTTCCAGGGCTAGGGAACATTTGGTCTCAGAGAAATCTTTACTGGTGGAACTTTTATGGCTAAACCAGGGCTGGAGACATCCCACACCTGGGGATTGACATCATCTAGACAAGGGACAGACTCCTCCTTTTCTACCTCTGACTGTAAATATTCAGACATAGGTAAAGAAAATTATCGACTTCTACCTTTGTGTCCCCAAGTCACTCTGGTTTGGATGCGAAAGTATTATTTTCACCATGGAAAATTTGAAGCTGCAAACATGAAAAATTTAAAAAGTCACGCAGAAGCTAGTCACTCTAAGCTAACCCCTAAGACATTTATTGACTGATTTCTAGCTTCTCTTCTTTAAACATTTTTATCTACAATAATCCTGTGTGTTCCTTTTAGTTAGGGATTCATTTTTAGACTATCCTGACTCTTCCACTACGTTCCAGTTTTGGGTCTGATACACTTACAGATGTGCCAAATGCTTCCTGAATACTATAGAACATATTTTATGTTTAAAATACTTCCATGCTTATGTAGCGAGTCAATGATTTTAAGTTTATTTGTTACACATTTCAATGTAAAAGTCAATGTGTGAGCTAACATATTCACGGCTTGGAAAAGATGGCTTGTTTTTATTGTGTGTTTGAACTCCTCACCCGACCAAAGGTCATGGAGAGGTCTATTGTTTTTCTAAAATGGTTATAGTGTTGTTTATTTTCTGGTAATTGAATTAGGGTGTGAGTTGCAAAGCTTGTGTTTCTGTTCATTTCATTCCATCTGTTCGGGTTTCTTTCTCTCTCCAGAGTCAGACAGTAATTTCCCATTGGTTGTCCAGTTACCAAGGTTGGTGTCCATGCATCCGTGCTGGTCTCTCCATACATGCCCGGGTGTCCTGTGAAACACTAAGCTTAATTTATTTGGAAATGACCTAGCTGTTCAATACACTGTCATCACTCAGTTGAGCAGAGGGAGAGAAATTCAAGTGACAAAACTCCAGAGAAGCTAGTGTCAGAGCGCCCCGGCGTGGCATGCGTGCAGGGGCTTGGGGGGAGGGGGGCGGGGCGTGGAGCGTGGAGATCTCAGGTGTCCTCCCACCCTGGTCCTCTCCAGGCCCGCCGCTGCTGAGTGGCCTCCCCCCGTCCCCATCGCTTTGGCTGCTCAGGGCCGGGTGGTCTCTGCAGCTGCCCGGCATCCTGCCCGAGGCCACCCCTGCCCACACGCTGTCTTCCAGTCTCTCTCTGAACCCTCGACTCTTTCTGCCTCTGTCTCACCTGGCGTGGGTGCGTGCGAGTGCCTGTCCGTGTGCCTGGCTGTCGCTCGTCCGCTCTCTCAGGAAGGTCCTGTGCTGGGCCCGTGGCGTGGGGGCAGGGCGGGCCTCGGTTTGGGGACAGGGCGGGGCTGAGGCACTCCAGGGGGTTTGCACAGCAGGCAGGATGGGAGCCTGGGGCCCCGGTGGGCTGCCTCTAAGCTCCAGGAGGCTCCGGGGACTGCAGACCCGGGCCGAAGCCCCGCTCGTCCGGAGCCACCTGACCCTGAGCAGCGAACGGGATGGTGGGTGACAGGGGGTGAGGGGGCACCGAGATGTCCTCGCTGCTCTCCCCACCTCCCCTCCCCTCACCCCAGGTTCCGCAGGCACGCCAGGCCCCGGCCGGCCGGGCCAGACTGGTGCTGGCCTGGGCTCGCAGTGTGCGGAGCGGGGGCGCCCTCCACTAGCCGCCGAGCTGCAGGCTCTGGCCGGCCGGAGTCCAATCGCGGGTCGTGCGGCTCAAGTGCAGCGCGAGCCCGCTCGAGAACTGCAGCCCCAGGCCCGACCGGCAGGTCAGACCGCAAGGGAGGCGCAACGCGGGGCTCCTGCAGCGCCTGGCAGCCGCCTCGGTCTAAGGCCATACCACCCTGAACGTGCCCTCTCTCCTCTGATCTGGGAAACTGAGCAGGGTCGGGCCTGGTCAGTACTTGGATGGGAGACCGCCTAGTAGTTAGGCGATTTTTTTTGATTTTTCTGAATGCCTACTTCAGAAAGTTAGAATCGGATGACTTCACACAGTAAAACGAATCATATTTTCATACATAATCTTAAGAATCCAGCAGCTGGTCATTCTTTTTCCTGTCCTAACACAGCTATCTGGAAATCAGTTGTAGTAAGTTCTACTGACTTCAGACCCTCATCCCTAAGGGAAGATATATAGGAAAACCCATAATATATCTAAATAAACATGAAAGATACAATGATGAGAAAGAAAAAAATTTCTCAGTGACATCTTAGTTGGTATCGGAAACACGATGATTATGAAAGCACAGCCCATAATCAAGTCCAGGCCATGGAAGCCTGTGACTGTCACTGAGTGTTGACTTCCCTTTCAGCTGAGGTCGTAAAAAGTGCTTTGTAAAATTCTGAGGTTTGAAGCACTTGTAACCTCCCGAAGAGACTGCAATCAGAAGGGTTTCTAGAATATCCTGACGCTGTGGTGAGCTCAAGCAATACATACTCCAGAGGACGGAAGACAGACATGTTGGGAAGTGGGGATGACTTCTACTGCACTTAGGGAGGAAGGGCATGTACAAGTGGAGAAGCAACACCTCAGTGATGGAATCTTTAAAGACTCCACACATGGAGAACGAAATGGCAACCCACTCCAGTATTCTTGCCTGGAAATCTCCATGGGCAGAGGAGTCTGGCGGGCTGAAGTCCACGGAATTCCATGACTGACCGTGTGTGCACGAAGGTGGAGGGAGACGGGCTGGTAGCAAGAAACTGGTAGAAGTAAAAAATAAGAAAAAAATATAAAATAAAGACTCGATAAATATGACAACGACTGGTAGGAATAAACCTTCAGAAGTGCATTCTCAGACCTCCCGTCAGAAGCACAAGCGTAATAAAGACACCGAGTTTTCACGGTCTCACACAAAATTAGACTGGCTTATGACAATGGGCAGAGAGGCTCCTCTAAGACATCGGGGCTGGGCTTTACTGGAGGATGCACATCGATTGAGTGCATGGCTGTGTGTTATGGAAATATGTCTTACTGGCAGGGCGAAGGCATCTTCTTGAAGAACACAGCAAATAACACCACAAATTCATGGAACTTGGCTACAATGACAATAGCTGATTTCGTGATGTCTACTGCTTGGCAGAGCTGGGATTGCCTCTGCCATTAAGTACCTCAGTGGCCAGCTGTGATAGTAGCCATTACTTTCTCACTTAGAAACTTGCCATGTGCACTAGCGCAAGAACAGTGAAAGCTCCCCAGAGAAGCAAGTCAGGCAGACATGCTTCTGTTTTCTCACAGAAGCTGCCTATGACCGGCCCTGCTCACAGACAGATTGCTAATTCCAAATCGATAGAAAGTTATGCAGATATTCTTTAGCAACTGAGCCACCAGTGATGCCCTACTAGCTCAGTTGCTAAAGAATCTGCCTGCAACGCAGGAGACCCCGCTTTGAGTCCTGGGTCGGGAAGATCCGCTGGAGAAAGGATAGGCTACCCACTCCAGGATTCTGGCCTAGAGAATTCCATGGACTGTGTAGTCCTTGGGGCTGCAAAGAGTCAGGCACGAACTGAGCCACTTTCACCTGCACATGCAGATATCACTTTAAAAAAAAAATGTGGTAACAGATCTAGGACTTCTGTCAAGCTCATGAGTGAGTACTATAAATATACAGAATCAGCTTTGTCCTGCATAGTTTCTACCATCCTGTATTTGCTTTGAGAGGAGTTGAGCTACTCTTGGTACAGAGGAATGATTCTTTACCAACTGAGCCACAAGGGAAGCCCACTAATACTGGTGGGCGTAGCCTATCCCTTCTCCAGCAGATCTTCCTGACCCAGGAATTGAACCAGGGTCTCCTGCCTGAGTAACACATATTGGGTAAAAAACGGTGAGGGGGCAGAACTAGGGACATTGATTGGTAAAATCAGTTTTCCTTGTCTAGATGGCTAGCGTACGCGAAAGAAATGTTGGTGTGGA
The DNA here is from genome assembly GCF_963930625.1 of Muntiacus reevesi. Lineage (NCBI taxonomy): Eukaryota > Metazoa > Chordata > Mammalia > Artiodactyla > Cervidae > Muntiacus > Muntiacus reevesi. The sequence goes on from NW_027077946.1 coordinate 31,185, forward strand.
TTTAAAAAATTCTTCTGATACGAAACAAAAATTTACTAGTTCTCTGCAGATCTTTAATGAAGCACAGATATTGTCATTAGATTGCTTTGGTCATATCCGTCTTATCCACATTTATTTTTTAAAATCACATAGAGTGGCTTCAATCACTTGAAGAAACGACAAAAGGTTTCTTTGGTCTCCATTCTACACTGGATCGAGAGAAGGCAGTTGATCAGCATGATGCAGGAGCTCAAGATGTTTTTGGCAAAAACTTGACTAGTCTGTTTAATGATATGGAAGAATGAATTAAGGATGGCAGCACGAAACAGAAGGCCATGCTAGAAGTACACAAGACCTTGTTTGGTAAGTCCAAACATGACTTTTTCTTTCAATGGAAGGATAGTTGCTTTACAGAATTTTGTTGCCAAACATCAACGTGAATGAGCCACAGGTGTACATATGTCTCCTCCCTCCTGAACCTCTGTCCCATCTCCTCCTCTCCGTTCCACCCCTCTAGCTTGTTGCAGAGCCCCTGTTTGAGTCCCCTGAGTCATACAGCAAATTGCATTGGCATCTCTTTTAACGTATGGTACTATGTTTCCATGTTCCACTGCATTCATCTCACCCTCTTCTTCCTCACACCTGCCAGTGTCCATAAATCTGTTCTCTACATCTGTGACTCCTTGGCTGCCCTGCAAATAATTTCATCAGTACCACCTTTAGTTCAAGCATTTCTTCTCCCCCCCCCCCACGCCAAGCATTTCTTATTTCTTATTCCACTCTTACTGTCTTTAGTGTGAGACTGATCTCGAAACTGATATGAAAGTATTATTCTCAGCATGGAAAATTTGGAAGATGCAAACATGAAAAATTTAAAAAGTAACGCAGAGGCTAGTCACTCTAGGCTAACCCCTAAAACATTTATTGACTGATTTCTAGTTTCTTTTCTTTAACCTTTTTGATCTACGTAATCCTGTGTATTCCTTTCAGTTAGGGATTCATTTTTAGACTATCCGGACTCTTCCATTAAGTTCCAGTTTGGGGTCTGATACACTTACAGATGTGCCAAGTGCTTCCTGAATACTATAGAACATATTTTATGTTCAAAATACTTCCATGCGTATGTAGTGAGTCAATGATTTTAAGTTTATTTGTTACATATTTCAATGTAAAAGTCAATGTGTGAACTAACATATTCTCGATTTGGAAATGGTGGCTTTTTTTGTTGTGTGTAAGAACTCCTCACTGGACCAAAGGTCATGGAGAGGTCTATTGTTTTCTAAAATGGTTATAGTGTTGTTGTTTTTTTCGGTAATTGAATTGGGGTGTGAGTTGCAAAGTTTGTGTTTCTGTTCATGTTTTCCATCTGTTCGGGTTTCTTTCTCTCTCCTGAGTCAGACAATAATTTCCCATTGGTTGTCCAGTTACCAAGGTTGGTGTCCATGCATCCGTGCTGGTCTCTGCATTCATGTCCGGGTGTCCTGTGAAACACTAAGCTTAATTTATTTGGAAACGACCTAGCTGTGCAATATACTGTCATCACTCAGTTGAGCACAAGGATAGAAATTCAGGTGATCAAACTCCGGAGAAGCTTTTGTCGGTGAGGCGCGTGCGTTCAGGGGGTTGGGGTGGGCGGAGCGCGGACCGCGGATATCTCAGGTGCCCTCCCAACCTGGACCTCCCCAGGCCTGCCTCTGCTCGGCAGCCTCCCCCCGCCCCCATCGCGTTTGCTGCTCAGGGCCGGGTGGTCTCTGAAGCTGCCCGGCATCCTGCCCGAGGCCCCCCCTGCCCACACGCTGTCTTCCGGTCTCTCTCTGAACCCTCGACTCTTTTGCCTCTGTCTCACCTGGCGTGGGTGCGTGCGAGTGCCTGTCCGTGTGCCTGGATGTCGCTCGTCCGCTCTCTCAGGAAGGTCCTGTGCTGGACCCGTGGTGTGGGGGCAGGGCGGGCCTCGGTTTGGGGACAGGGCAGGGCTGAGGCACTACAGGAGGTTTGCACAGCCGGCAGGATGGGCGCCTGGGGCCCCGGCTGGGCTGCCCCTAAGCCCGCAGGAGGCTCTGGGGACCGCGGCAACGGGCCGACGCCCCGCTCGTCCGGAGCCACGTGACCCTGAGCAGGGAACGGGATGGCGGGGGGTGGGGGGGCACCGAGACTTCCTCCCAGCTCAAGCCACCCCCCTCCCCAACCCCCGCCAGAGCTCCCGCAGCCTCGCAAGGCCACTCGGGGTCCGGGAAGCGCCCCGGGCCGGGCCAGGCGCGTGTTGGCCGGGGGTGGCGTCGGCTGGTCTCCCAGCTGCAGGGCCTGTCCCGGTTTTTCCCATAAGTTTCAACAGTGACGGTCACCCCACATTGTGAGTCATCTAGATTTCTCACTGACACCCCTGTTAGGGAGTGGCTTTTTAGAGAGATAGGGAAGGTCACTTGGGGGATGTTAGTCATCAGAGAAAATAAGGGCTCAGGTGGGATTGCAGATGTCATCCAGGGGGTAAATAGAGACAGTTGTTGCTGGTACCAAGACATGAAGTTTTTTTTTCCCCCTTTTCCCAAAAGGCCATATTACGACCACATGGGGGCGCTGAGTAACAGCCCATAGCTCGGCTGGAAGGGTGGGCCTTTGATATTGATACCCTGGGATGGGTTGGACATACCCCCAACCTTTGTCATTAATGCAGATGCAGCCCGGGCTGCTTAGGTTGAGTTGAGAAGCAGTGTGGTTTGCAAGTGAACATGCCTCGTTTAGGGAGAGATCAATAGCCATACAGGGAGATATGATTAGAAAGAGGAAGAACATCATATGATGCATTTTACTTATCTGAGGCAGGATTGATGGGGTTCTGCTTGAAGAAGAGCCTGAGATCTTCAACAGGTTCACAGGAATAGCTGTCCTCTGGCTTTGGAGTGTCAGTTTCTGTTTCCCTCTCCTGTAGGCCATAGAGTTTTATTCTAGAATTGTGGACACAGGCAGATAGACCCTTCCATTTACAGCAATTGAAGTCACTAGAACAACCTGATATGGCCCTGTCCATTTCTTGGACAGCTGGTTTGGACTCCCTTTTTCTTGCCATGTCTTTACTGATACTTGATCCCCTGGCTTTACCTGGGGATTTTTAAAGTCGTCCTGTGGTTTGTTCTCCATACCGTTGGAGTTCTTGCTGAAACCTTCCCAGGTCAATTATATGTTTTAAGAGTGTATTGGCATCCTCGTCAAGAAACAAATCAGAAGTTAAGAATGGTCGTCCATACATCATTTCATAAGGACTTAACAATAGTGGCCGTTTGGAGGATGTCCGTAGCCTCATGAGGGCTATGGACAGCATATGTGTCCACTTATTATGTGTTTCTGACATAGCTTAGCCAGAGCCCTTTTAAGAGTCTGGTTGGCTCTCTCTACCTTTCCTGAAGCTTGAGGTCTCCAGGATGAGCGGAGCCTGTATTTTATGCCTAAGCATGCGGCTAGGTTCTGGGGTATCGTGGCTGTAAGTGAGGGCCTGTTGTCACTCTGACGTGACCGTGGCAGCCCAAACCTAGGCACTATCTCCTTCAGCAGAGCTTTACAGACTTCTGTAGCTCTCTCTGTCTCAGTAGGGAACGCTTCTATCCATCCTGTGAATGTGTCAATAAAGACTAGCAAGTAAGAAAACCCTTGGGTCTTGGGCATGGTTGTAAATTCTACTTGCCAGTCCGCTCCTTGGTATGATCCCCGATGTTGGACAGGTGTAATTAGAGGAGGTCTGGTTTTTGGGTTATTTTTTAGACAGGTGTCACAATTTTGTGTGACCTGTTTAACAACCTTAGCTAACTGAGGATGGGAGAGAATAGGCTTAAGCAAGATTTCTAGATTATCTTTTCCAAAATGGGTGCTCTTATGTAAGGAGTTAGTAATGTTTTAAACCTGAGAATCAGGGAGTATTATTTGGGCCTGATCAGGCTGAAACCACCCATGTGACCCAATCTCCCAGCCCCGCTCAGCATATCGGGAATGTCCCCCTGGAGTAAAATCTGGAGTCAGGGTTTCCTTGGGGAAAAGCGGGCAGATAGCAGTGGCAGAGGTAGCTTCCCCGCCAGCTCGTCCTGCCTCTTGATCAGCTTTCCTATTTCCCTGAGCCTCTTTTTCTTGCCCCTTTTGGTGACTCTTGCAGTGGATGACAGCTAAATTTGCAGGAAGTTTGACTGCCTCCAGGAGCCTGAGAATGAGCTCTTTGTGTTTAATAGCAGAGCTTTGGGCACTGAGCATCCCTCTTTCTTTCCAAATTGCTGCACGGGCATGCAGAATGAGAAAAGCATACTTAGAGTCCATATACACATTAATCCTCTTTCCTTCTCCTAACTCCAAAGCTCTTGTCAGGGCAAAAAGTTCAGCTTTCTGGGCTGAGGTGTTTGGGGAAAGAGACCCACTTTCCTTAGTTTCTTCCAGGCTCGCTGCAGCATATCCTGCTTTCCTCTCTCCCTTTTCGACAAAACTGCTGCCATCTGTGTGCCAGTTTTCCTCTGAGTCAGATAAAGGTGTCTCTGATAGGTCCCGGCGAGAAGAGCATAACTCGTCTGTGATTTGTATGCATTGGTGATCCAGAGGGGAGGTAGGGGGATCTGGCAGTAAGGTTGCTGGATTTAAAGTCTGGCAGACCCTCAACTTTATTTCTGGAGTGTGAAGGAGGAGGGCTTGGTATTGGGTGATCCTTCCCCCTGTCATCCACCTGTCCCCTTTCGTTTCCAAGACTGCTTGCACCCGGTGAGGCGTATACACTGTAGTGGGCTGACCCAGGGTCAGCTGAGATGCCTCCTTAACCAAAAGAGCAGTGGCTGCTACTGCCCGGAGGCAAGTGGGCCACCCTCTGGCC
>NW_027077948.1:0-107000 GCF_963930625.1 Muntiacus reevesi
CGTGATTGACACGTGATTCCCCGGTGATTCCCACGTGATTGACACGTGATTCCCACGTAATTCCCACGTGATTCCCACGTGATTCTCACATGATTGACACGTTACTCCCACGTGATTCCCACGTGATTGACACGTTATTCCCACGTGATTCCCACGTGATACCCAGGTGATTGACACGTGATTCCCACGTGATTCCCACGTGATTGACACGTGATTCCCACGTGATTCCCACGTGATATCCACGTGATTGACACGTGATTCCCAGGCGATTCCCACGTGATTCCCTCGTGATTGACACGTGATTCCTACGTGATTCCCACTTGATTGACACGTGATTCCCACGTGATTCCCACGTGAATTACAGGTGATTCCCACATCATTCCCATGTGATTCCCACGTGATTGACACGTGACTCCCAGGTGATTCCAACGTGATTCCCTCGTGATCCCCACGTGATGCGCACGTGATGCCCACGTGATTGATACGTGATTCCCACGTGATTGACACGTGATTCCCAAGTGATTCCCACGTGATTGACATGTGATTCCCTCGTGATTCCCACGTGATTGACACGTGATTCCCCGGTGATTCCCACGTGATTGACACGTGATACCCATGTGATTCCCACGTGATTCCCTCGTGATACACACGTGATTGACCCGTGAATCGCACGTGATTCCCACGTTATTCACATGTGATTCCCTCGTGATTCCCACGCGATTCCCACGTGATTGACACGTGATTCCCACGTGATTGACACGTGATTCCCACGTGATTCCCACGTGATTCCCACGTGATTGACACGTGATTCCCACGTGATACCCACGTGATTGACACGTGACTCCCACGTGATTCCAACGTGACTCCCTCGTGATCCCCACCTGATGCGCACGTGATGCCCACGTGATTGACACGTGATTCCCACATGGTTCCCACGTGATGGACACGTGATTCCCAAGTGATTCCCATGTGATTCCCACGTGATTGACACGTGATTCCCACGTGATTCCCACGTGATACCCACGTGATCGACACGTGATTCCCACGTGATTGACACGTGATTCCCAAGTGATTCCCATGTGATTCCCACGTGATTGACACGTGATTCCCACGTGATTCTCACGTGATACCCACGTGATACCCACGTGATTGACACGTGATTCCCTCGTGATTGACACGTGATTCCCACGTGATTCCCTCGTGATTCCCAAGTGATTGACACGTGATTCCCTCGTGATTTCCACATGAATGACACGTGATTACAACGTGATTCCCATGTGATTCCCACGTTATTCACATGTGATTCCCTCGTGATTCCCACGCGATTCCCACGTGATTGACACGTGATTCCCACGTGATTCCCACGTGATTGACACGTGATTCTCACATGATTGACACGTGATTCCCACGTGAGTCCCACGTGATTCCTACGTGATTCCCACGTGATTGACACGTGATTCCCAAGTGATTCCCATTTGATTCCCAGGTGATTGACACGTGATTCCCAAGTGATTCCCATGTGATTCCCACATGATTGACACGTCATTCCCAAGTGATTCCCATGTGATTCCCACGTAATTGACACGTGATTCCCACGTGATTCCCACGTGATTCCCACGTGATTGACACGTGACTGACACCGGATTCTCACGTGATTGACACGTGATTCCCACGTGAGTCCCACGTGATTCCTACGTGATTCCCACGTGATAGACACTTGGTTCCCACGTTATTCCACCGTGATTCCCACGTGATTGACACGTGATTCCCTCGTGAGTCTCATGTGATTGACACGTGATTCGCTCGTGGTTCCAACGTGACTCCCTCGTGATTCCCACGTTATTGACACGTGATTCCCACGTGATTCCCACGTGATTGACATGTGATTCCCACGTGACTGACACGTGATTCCCATGTGATTGACACGTGAGTCCCACGTGATTCCCAGGTGATTCCCACGTGATTCCCACGTGATTGACACGTGATTCCCACGTGATTCCCACGTGATCGACACGTGATTCCCACTTGATTCTCACGTGATTGACACGTGATTCCCACGTGATTCCCACGTGATTCCCACGTGATTCCAACGTGATTGACACGTGATTCCCAAGTGATTCCCATGGGATTCCCACGTGATTGACAGGTGATTCCCACGTGATTCCCACGTGATACCCACGTGATTGACACGTGATTCCCACGTGATTGACACGTGATTCCCCCGAGATTCCCACGTGATTGACACATGATTCCTACGTTCTTCCCACGTGATTGACGCATGATTCCCATGTGATTCGCACGTGATTCCCACGTTATTGACATGTGATTCCCTCGTGATTCCCACTCGATTCCCACGTGATTGACACGTGATTCCCACCTGATTCCCAGTGACTGACACGTGATTCCCACGTGAGTCCCACGTGATTCCCTCGTGATTTCCACGTGATTGACACGTGGTTCCCACGTTATTCCCCCGTGATTCCCACGTGATTGACACGTGATTCCCACGTGATTCCCACGTGATACCCACGTGACTGACACGTGACTCCCACGTGATTCCAACGTGATTCCCTCGTGATCCCCACGTGATTGACACGTGGTTCCCACGTTACTCCCCCGTGATTCCCACGTGATTGACAGGTGATTCCCTCATGAGTCTCATGTTATTGACACGTGATTCGCTCGTGATTACAACGTGACTCCCTCGTGATTCCCACGTTATTCCCACGTGATTCCCACGTTATTCCCACGTGATTCCCACGTGATACCCACGTGATTGACACGTGATTCCCACGTGATTGACATGTGATTCCAACGTGATTGACACGTGATTCCCACGTGACTGACACGTGAGTCCCACGTGATTCCCAGGTGATTCCCACGTGATTACCACGTGATTGACAGGTGATTCCCAAGTGATTCCCGTGTGATTCCCACGTGATTGTCACGTGATTACCACTTGATTCTCACGTGATTGACACGTGATTCCCACGTGATTCCACGTGATTGACACGTGATTCCCAAGTGATTCCCACGTGATTCCCACGTGATTCCCACGTGATTGACACGTGATTGACACGTGATTCCCACGTGAATGATACGTAGTTCCCACGGGATTCCCACGTGATTCCCACGTGATTCCCACGTGATTGACACGTGATTCCCATGTGATACCCACGTGATTGACACGTGACTCCCACGTGATTTCCACGTGATTCCAACGTGATTGACACGTGATTCCCAAATGATTCCCACGTGATTCCCACGTGATTCACTCGTGATTGACACGTGATTCCCACATGATTGACACGTGATTCCCCGGTGATTCCCACGTGATTGACACGTGATTCCCACGTGATTCCCACGTGATTCCCACGTGATTCTCACATGATTGACACGTTACTCCCACGTGATTCCCACGTGATTGACATGTGATTCCCAAGTGATTCCCGTGTGATTCCCACGTGATTGACACGTGATTCCCACGTGATTCCCACGTGATTGACACGTAATTCCCACTTGATTCTCACGTGATTGACACGTGATTCCCACGTGATTCCACGTGATTGACACGTGATTCTCATGTGATTCCCACGTGATTCCCACTTGATTCCCATGTGATTCTCACGTGATTCCCACGTGATTGACACGTGATTCCAAAATGATTCCCACGTGATACCCAGGTGATTGACACGTGATTCCCACGTGATTCCCACGTGATTGACACGTGATTCCCACGTGATTCCCACGTGATACCCAGGTGATTGACACGTGATTCCCACGTGACTCCCACGTGATTGACACGTGATTCCCACGTGATTCCCACGTGATATCCACGTGATTGACACGTGATTCCCAGGCGATTCCCACGTGATTCCCACGTGATTGACACGTGATTCCTACGTGATTCCCACTTGATTGACACGTGATTCCCACGTGATTCCCACGTGAATTACAGGTGATTCCCACATCATTCCCATGTGATTCCCACGTGATTGACACGTGATTTCCACGTGATTCCCACGTGATTGATACGTGATTCCCACGTTATGCCCACGTGATGGACAAGTGATTCCCACGTCATTCCCACGTGATTCCCACGTGATTTACACGTGATTCCTACGTGATTCCCATGTGATTGACGCATGATTCCCACGTGATTCCCATGTGATTCCCACGTGATTCCCTCGTGATACACACGTGATTGACCCGTGAATCGCACATGATTCCCACGATATTCACATGTGCTTCCCTCGTGATTCCCACGCGATTCCCACGTGATTGACACGTGATTCCCACGTGATTGACACGTGATTCCCACGTGATTCACACGTGATTCCCACGTGATTGACACGTGATTCCCACGTGATACCCACGTGACTGACACGTGACTCCCACGTGATTCCAACGTGACTCCCTCGTGATTCCCACGTGATTGACACGTGATTGACACGTGATTCCCACATGATTCCCACGTGATGGACACGTGATTCCCATGTGATTCCCTCGTGATACCCACGTGATTGACACGTGACTCCCAGGTGATTCCAACGTGATTCCCTCGTGATCCCCACGTGATGCCCACGTGATGCCCACGTGATTGATACGTGATTCCCAAGTGATTGACACGTGATTCCCACGTTATTCCCACGTGATTCCCACGTGATACCCACGTGATTGACACGTGATTCCCACGTGATTGACATGTGATTCCAACGTGATTGACACGTGATTCCCAGTGACTGACACGTGAGTCCCACGTGATTCCCAGGTGATTCCCACGTGATTACCACGTGATTGACAGGTGATTCCCAAGTGATTCCCGTGTGATTCCCACGTGATTGACACGTGATTCCCACTTGATTCTCACGTGATTGACACGTGATTCCCACGTGATTCCACGTGATTGACACGTGATTCCCAAGTGATTCCCACGTGATTCCCACGTGATTCCCACGTGATTCTCACATGATTTCCACGTGATTGACACCTGATTCCCACGTGATTTCCACGTGATTGACACGTGATTCCCACGTGAATGATACGTAGTTCCCACGGGATTCCCACGTGATTCCCACATGATTCCCACGTGATTGACACGTGATTCCCATGTGATTCCCACGTGATTGACACGTGACTCCCAGGTGATTTCCACGTGATTCCAACGTGATTGACACGTGATTCCCAAATGATTCCCACGTGATTCCCACGTGATTCACTCGTGATTGACACGTGATTCCCACATGATTGACACGTGATTCCCCGGTGATTCCCACGTGATTGACACGTGATTCCCACGTGATTCCCACGTGATTCCCACGTGATTCTCACATGATTGACACGTTACTCCCACGTCATTCCCACGTGATTGACATGTGATTCCCAAGTGATTCCCGTGTGATTCCCACGTGATTGACACCTGATTCCCACGTGATTCCCACGTGATTGACACGTAATTCCCACTTGATTCTCACGTGATTGACACGTGATTCCCACGTGATTCCACGTGATTGACTCGTGATTCTCATGTGATTCCCATGTGATTCCCACTTGATTCCCACGTGATTCTCACGTGATTCCCACGTGATTGACACGTGATTCCAAAGTGATTCCCACGTGATACCCAGGTGATTGACACGTGAATCCCACGTGATTCCCACGTGATTGACACGTGATTCCCACGTGATTCCCACGTGATACCCAGGTGATTGACACGTGATTCCCACGTGATTTCCACGTGATTGACACGTTATTCCCAAGTGATTCCCACGTGATTCACTCGTGATTGACACGTGACTTCCACATGATTCCCACGTGATGGACACGTGATTCCCAAGTGATTATCACGTGATTAACATGTGATTCCCACGTGATTCCCAAGTGACTCCCACGTGATTCCCACGTGATTGACACGTGATTCCCACGTGATTCCCACGTGATTGACACGTGATTCCCACGTGATGCCCACGTGATTGACACGTGATTCCCACGTGAATGATACGTAGTTCCCACGGGATTCCCACGTGATTCCCTCGTGATTCCCAAGTGATTGACACGTGATTCCCTCGTGATTTCCACATGAATGACACGTGATTCCCACGTGATTCCCACGTGATTCCCACGTGATTCCCACGTGATACCCACGTGACTGACACGTGACTCCCACGTGATTCCAACGTGATTCCCTCGTGATCCCCACGTGATTGACACCTGGTTCCCACGTTACTCCCCCGTGATTCCCACGTGATTGACAGGTGATTCCCTCGTGAGTCTCATGTTATTGACACGTGATTCGCTCGTGATTCCAACGTGACTCCCTCGTGATTCCCACGTTATTGACACGTGATTCTCACGTTATTCCCACGTGATTCCCTCGTGATACCCACGTGATTGACACGTGATTCCCACGTTATTCCCACGTGATTCCCTCGTGATACCCACGTGATTGACACGTGATTCCCACGTGATTGACATGTGATTCCAACGTGATTGACACGTGATTCCCACGTGACTGACACGTGAGTCCCACGTGATTCCCAGGTGATTCCCACGTGATTACTACGTGATTGACAGGTGATTCCCAAGTGATTCCCGTGTGATTCCCACGTGATTGACACGTGATTCCCACTTGATTCTCACGTGATTGTCACGTGATTCCCACGTGATTTCACGTGATTGACACGTGATTCTCAAGTGATTCCCACGTTATTCCCACGTGATTCCCACGTGATTATCACGATTTCCACGTGATTGACACCTGATTCCCACGTGATTTCCACGTGATTGACACGTGATTCCCACGTGAATGATACGTAGGTCCAACGGGATTCCCACGTGATTCCCACGTGATTCCCACGTGATTGACACGTGATTCCCATGTGATTCCCACGTGATTGACACGTGATTCCCACGTGATTTCCACGTGATTCCAACGTGATTGACACGTGATTCCCAAATGATTCCCACGTGATTCTCACGTGATTCACTCGTGATTGACACGTGATTCCCACATGATTCCCACGTGATTGACACGTGATTCCCCGGTGATTCCCACGTGATTGACACGTGATTCCCACGTGATTCCCACGTGATTCCCACGTGATTCTCACATGATTGACACGTTACTCCCACGTGATTCCCTCGTGATTGACACGTGATTCCCACGTGATTCCCACGTGATACCCAGGTGATTGACACGTGATTCCCACGTGATTCCCACGTGATTGACACGTGATTCCCACGTGATTCCCACGTGATATCCACGTGATTGACACGTGATTCCCACGTGATACCCACGTGACTGACACGTGACTCCCACGTGATTCCAACGTGAATTACAGGTGATTCCCACATCATTCCCATGTGATTCCCACGTGATTGACACGTGACTCCCAGGTGATTCCAACGTGATTCCCTCGTGATCCCCACGTGATGCGCACGTGATGCCCACGTGATTGATACGTGATTCCCACGTGATTGACACGTGATTCCCAAGTGATTCCCACGTGATTGACACGTGATTCCCTCGTGATTTCCAAGTGATTGACACGTGATTCCCTTGTGATTTCCACATGAATGACACGTGATTCCCACGTCATTCCCACGTGATTCCAACGTGATTTACATGTGATTCCTACGTGATTCCCATGTGATTGACGCATGATTCCCACGTGATACCCATGTGATTCCCACGTGATTCCCTCGTGATACACACGTGATTGACCCGTGAATCGCACGTGATTCCCACGTTATTCACACGTGATTCCCTCGTGATTCCCACGCGATTCCCACGTGATTGACACGTGATTCCCACGTGATTGACACGTGATTCCCACGTGATTCCCACGTGATTGACACGTGATTCCCACGTGATACCCACGTGATTGACACGTGACTCCTACGTGATTCCAACGTGACTCCCTCGTGATCCCCACGTGATGCGCACGTGATGCCCACGTGATTGACACGTGATTGACACGTGATTCCCACATGGTTCCCACGTGATGGACACGTGATTCCCAAGTGATTCCCATGTGATTCCCACGTGATTGACACGTGATTCCCACGTGATTCCCACGTGATACCCACGTGATCGACACGTGATTCCCACGTGATTGACACGTGATTCCCAAGTGATTCCCATGTGATTCCCACGTGATTGACACGTGATTCCCACGTGATTCTCACGTGATACCCACGTGATACCCACGTGATTGACACGTGATTCCCTCGTGATTGACACGTGATTCCCACGTGATTCCCTCGTGATTCCCAAGTGATTGACACGTGATTCCCTGGTGATTTCCACATGAATGACACGTGATTACAACGTGATTCCCATGTGATTCCCACGTTATTCACATGTGATTCCCTCGTGATTCCCACGCGATTCCCACGTGATTGACACGTGATTCCCACGTGATTCCCACGTGATTGACACGTGATTCTCACATGATTGACACGTGATTCCCACGTGAGTCCCACGTGATTCCTACGTGATTCACACGTGATTGACACGTGATTCCCAAGTGATTCCCATTTGATTCCCAGGTGATTGACACGTGATTCCCAAGTGATTCCCATGTGATTCCCACATGATTGACACGTCATTCCCAAGTGATTCCCATGTGATTCCCACGTAATTGACACGTGATTCCCACGTGATTCCCACGTGATTCCCACGTGATTGACACGTGATTCCCACGTGATTGACACGTGACTGACACCGGATTCTCACGTGATTGACACGTGATTCCCACGTGAGTCCCACGTGATTCCTACGTGATTTCCACGTGATAGACACTTGGTTCCCACGTTATTCCCCCGTGATACCCACGTGATTGACACGTGATTCCCTCGTGAGTCTCATGTGATTGACACGTGATTCGCTCGTGGTTCCAACGTGACTCCCTCGTGATTCCCACGTTATTGACACGTGATTCCCACGTGATTCCCACGTGATTCCCACGTGATACCCACGTGATTGACACGTGATTCCCACGTGATTGACATGTGATTCCCACGTGACTGACACGTGATTCCCACGTGATTGACACGTGAGTCCCACGTGATTCCCAGGTGATTCCCACGTGATTCCCACGTGATTGACACGTGATTCCCACGTGATTCCCACGTGATCGACACGTGATTCCCACTTGATTCTCACGTGATTGACACATGATTCCCACGTGATTCCCACGTGATTCCCACGTGATTCCAACGTGATTGACACGTGATTCCCAAGTGATTCCCATGTGATTCCCACGTGATTGACAGGTGATTCCCACGTGATTCCCACGTGATACCCACATGATTGACACGTGATTCCCACGTGATTGACACGTGATTCCCCCGAGATTCCCACGTGATTGACACATGATTCCTACGTTCTTCCCACGTGATTGACGCATGATTCCCATGTGATTCCCATGTGATTCGCACGTGATTCCCACGTTATTGACATGTGATTCCCTCGTGATTCCCACTCGATTCCCACGTGATTGACACGTGATTCCCACCTGATTCCCAGTGACTGACACGTGATTCCCACGTGAGTCCCACGTGATTCCCTCGTGATTTCCACGTGATTGACACGTGGTTCCCACGTTATTCCCCCGTGATTCCCACGTGATTGACACGTGATTCCCACGTGATTCCCACGTGATACCCACGTGACTGACACGTGACTCCCACGTGATTCCAACGTGATTCCCTCGTGATCCCCACGTGATTGACACGTGGTTCCCACGTTACTCCCCCGTGATTCCCACGTGATTGACAGGTGATTCCCTCGTGAGTCTCATGTGATTGACACGTGATTCGCTCGTGATTACAACGTGACTCCCTCGTGATTCCCACGTTATTCCCACGTGATTCCCACGTTATTCCCACGTGATTCCCACGTGATACCCACGTGATTGACACGTGATTCCCACGTGATTGACATGTGATTCCAACGTGATTGACACGTGATTCCCACGTGACTGACACGTGAGTCCCACGGGATTCCCACGTGATTCCCACGTGATTCCCACGTGATTGACACGTGATTCCCATGTGATTCCCACGTGATTGACACGTGACTCCCACGTGATTTCCACGTGATTCCAACGTGATTGACACGTGATTCCCAAATGATTCCCACGTGATTCCCACGTGATTCACTCGTGATTGACACGTGATTCCCACATGATTGACACGTGATTCCCCGTTGATTCCCACGTGATTGACACGTGATTCCCACGTGATTCCCACGTGATTCCCACGTGATTCTCACATGATTGACACGTTACTCCCACGTGATTCCCACGTGATTGACATGTGATTCCCAAGTGATTCCCGTGTGATTCCCACGTGATTGACACGTGATTCCCACGTGATTCCCACGTGATTGACACGTAATTCCCACTTGATTCTCACGTGATTGACACGTGATTCCCACGTGATTCCACGTGATTGACACGTGATTCTCATGTGATTCCCATGTGATTCCCACTTGATTCCCACGTGATTCTCACGTGATTCCCACGTGATTGACACGTGATTCCAAAGTGATTCCCACGTGATACCCAGGTGATTGACACGTGAATCCCACGTGATTCCCACGTGATTGACACGTGATTCCCACGTGATTCCCACGTGATACCCAGGTGATTGACACGTGATTCCCACGTGATTTCCACGTGATTGACACGTTATTCCCAAGTGATTCCCACGTGATTCACTCCCGATTGACACGTGACTTCCACATGATTCCCACGTGATGGACACGTGATTCCCAAGTGATTATCACGTGATTAACATGTGATTCCCACGTGATTCCCAAGTGACTCCCACGTGATTCCCACGTGATTGACATGTGATTCCCACGTGATTCCCACGTGATTGACACGTGATTCCCACGTGATGCCCACGTGATTGACACGTGATTCCCACGTGAATGATACGTAGTTCCCACGGGATTCCCACGTGATTCCCACGTGATTCCCACGTGATTGACACGTGATTCCCACGTGATTCCCACGTGATTGACACGTGATTCATACGTGATTTCCACGTGATTCCAACGTGATTGACACGTGATTCCCAAATGATTCCCACGTGATTCCCACGTGATTCACTCGTGATTGACACGTGATTCCCACATGATTCCCACGTGATTGACACGTGATTCCCCGGTGATTCCCACGTAATTGATACGTGATTCCCACGTGATTCCCACGTGATTGACAAGTGATTGACACGTGATTCCCACGTGAATCTCACGTGATTCCCACGTGATTTCCACATGAATGACACGTGATTCCCATGTGATTGCCACGTGATACCCACGTGATTGACACGTGACTCCCAGGTGATTCCAACGTGATTCCCTCATGATCCCCACGTGATGTGCACGTGATGGCCACGTGATTGATACGTGATTCCCACGTGATTGACACGTGATTCCCAAATGATTCCCACGTGATTGACACGTGATTCCCTCGTGATTCCCAAGTGATTGACACGTGATTCCCTCGTGATTTCCACATGAATGACACGTGATTACCACGTGATTCCCACGTGATTCCCACGTGATTCCCACGTGATACCCACGTGACTGACACGTGACTCCCACGTGATTCCAACGTGATTCCCTCGTGATCCCCACGTGTTTGACACCTGGTTCCCACGTTACTCCCCCGTGATTCCCACGTGATTGACAGGTGATTCCCTCGTGAGTCTCATGTTATTGACACGTGATTCGCTCGTGATTCCAACGTGACTCCCTCGTGATTCCCACGTTATTGACACGTGATTCTCACGTTATTCCCACGTGATTCCCTCGTGATACCCACGTGATTGACACGTGATTCCCACGTTATTCCCACGTGATTCCCTCGTGATACCCACGTGATTGACACGTGATTCCCACGTGATTGACATGTGATACCAACGTGACTGACACGTGATTCCCACGTGACTGACACGTGAGTCCCACGTGATTCCCAGGTGATTCCCACGTGATTACCACGTGATTGACAGGTGATTCCCAAGTGATTCCCGTGTGATTCCCACGTGATTGACACGTGATTCCCACTTGATTCTCACGTGATTGACACGTGATTCCCACGTGATTCCACGTGATTGACACGTGATTCTCAAGTGATTCCCACGTGATTCCCACGTGATTCCCACATGATTCTCACATGATTTCCACGTGATTGACACCTGATTCCCACGTGATTTCCACGTGATTGACACGTGATTCCCACGTGAATGATACGTAGGTCCAACGGGATTCCCACGTGATTCCCACGTGATTCCCACGTGATTGACACGTGATTCCCATGTGATTCCCACGTGATTGACACGTGATTCCCACGTGATTTCCACGTGATTCCAACGTGATTGACACGTGATTCCCAAATGATTCCCACGTGATTCTCACGTGATTCACTCGTGATTGACACGTGATTCCCACATGATTCCCACGTGATTGACACGTGATTCCCCGGTGATTCCCACGTGATTGACACGTGATTCCCACGTGATTCCCACGTGATTCTCATATGATTGACACGTTACTCCCACGTGATTCCCACGTGATTGACACGTGATTCCCACGTGATTCCCACGTGATACCCAGGTGATTGACACGTGATTCCCACGTGATTCCCACGTGATTGACACGTGATTCCCACGTGATTCCCACGTGATATCCACGTGATTGACACGTGATTCCCACGTGATACCCACGTGACTGACACGTGACTCCCACGTGATTCCAACGTGAATTACAGGTGATTCCCACATCATTCCCATGTGATTCCCACGTGATTGACACGTGACTCCCAGGTGATTCCAACGTGATTCCCTCGTGATCCCCACGTGATGCGCACGTGATGCCCACGTGATTGATACGTGATTCCCACGTGATTGACACGTGATTCCCAAGTGATTCCCACGTGATTGACACGTGATTCCCTCGTGATTTCCAAGTGATTGACACGTGATTCCCTCGTGATTTCCACATGAATGACACGTGATTCCCACGTCATTCCCACGTGATTCCAACGTGATTTACATGTGATTCCTACGTGATTCCCATGTGATTGACGCATGATTCCCACGTGATACCCATGTGATTCCCACGTGATTCCCTCGTGATACACACGTGATTGACCCGTGAATCGCACGTGATTCCCATGTTATTCACATGTGATTCCCTCGTGATTCCCACGCGATTCCCACGTGATTGACACGTGATTCCCACGTGATTGACACGTGATTCCCACGTGATTCCCACGTGATTCCCACGTGATTGACACGTGATTCCCACGTGATACCCACGTGATTGACACGTGACTCCTACGTGATTCCAACATGACTCCCTCGTGATCCCCACGTGATGCGCACGTGATGCCCACGTGATTGACACGTGATTGACACGTGATTCCCACATGGTTCCCACGTGATGGACACGTGATTCCCAAGTGATTCCCATGTGATTCCCACGTGATTGACACGTGATTCCCACGTGATTCCCACGTGATACCCACGTGATCGACACGTGATTCCCACGTGATTGACACGTGATTCCCAAGTGATTCCCATGTGATTCCCACGTGATTGACACGTGATTCCCACGTGATTCTCACGTGATACCCACGTGATACCCACGTGATTGACACGTGATTCCCTCGTGATTGACACGTGATTCCCACGTGATTCCCTCGTGATTCCCAAGTGATTGACACGTGATTCCCTCGTGATTTCCACATGAATGACACGTGATTACAACGTGATATCCATGTGATTCCCACGTTATTCACATGTGATTCCCTCGTGATTCCCACGCGATTCCCACGTGATTGACACGTGATTCCCACGTGATTCCCACGTGATTGACACGTGATTCTCACATGATTGACACGTGATTCCCACGTGAGTCCCACGTGATTCCTACGTGATTCACACGTGATTGACACGTGATTCCCAAGTGATTCCCATTTGATTCCCAGGTGATTGACACGTGATTCCCAAGTGATTCCCATGTGATTCCCACATGATTGACACGTCATTCCCAAGTGATTCCCATGTGATTCCCACGTAATTGACACGTGATTCCCACGTGATTCCCACGTGATTCCCACGTGATTGACACGTGATTCCCACGTGATTGACACGTGACTGACACCGGATTCTCACGTGATTGACACGTGATTCCCACGTGAGTCCCACGTGATTCCTACGTGATTTCCACGTGATAGACACTTGGTTCCCACGTTATTCCCCCGTGATTCCCACGTGATTGACACGTGATTCCCTCGTGAGTCTCATGTGATTGACACGTGATTCGCTCGTGGTTCCAACGTGACTCCCTCGTGATTCCCACGTTATTGACACGTGATTCCCACGTGATTCCCACGTGATACCCACGTGATTGACACGTGATTCCCACGTGATTGACATGTGATTCCCACGTGACTGACACGTGATTCCCACGTGATTGACACGTGAGTCCCACGTGATTCCCAGGTGATTCCCACGTGATTCCCACGTGATCGACACGTGATTCCCACGTGATTCCCACGTGATCGACACGTGATTCCCACTTGATTCTCACGTGATTGACACATGATTCCCACGTGATTCCCACGTGATTCCCACGTGATTCCAACGTGATTGACACGTGATTCCCAAGTGATTCCCATGTGATTCCCACGTGATTGACAGGTGATTCCCACGTGATTCCCACGTGATACCCACGTGATTGACACGTGATTCCCACGTGATTGACACGTGATTCCCCCGAGATTCCCACGTGATTGACACATGATTCCTACGTTCTTCCCACGTGATTGACGCATGATTCCCATGTGATTCCCATGTGATTCGCACGTGATTCCCACGTTATTGACATGTGATTCCCTCGTGATTCCCACTCGATTCCCACGTGATTGACACGTGATTCCCACGTGATTCCCAGTGACTGACACGTGATTCCCACGTGAGTCCCACGTGATTCCCTCGTGATTTCCACGTGATTGACACGTGGTTCCCACGTTATTCCCCCGTGATTCCCACGTGATTGACACGTGATTCCCACGTGATTCCCACGTGATACCCACGTGACTGACACGTGACTCCCACGTGATTCCAACGTGATTCCCTCGTGATCCCCACGTGATTGACACGTGGTTCCCACGTTACTCCCCCATGATTCCCACGTGATTGACAGGTGATTCCCTCGTGAGTCTCATGTGATTGACACGTGATTCGCTCGTGATTACAACGTGACTCCCTCGTGATTCCCACGTTATTCCCACGTGATTCCCACGTTATTCCCACGTGATTCCCACGTGATACCCACGTGATTGACACGTGATTCCCACGTGATTGACATGTGATTCCAACGTGATTGACACGTGATTCCCACGTGACTGACACGTGAGTCCCACGTGATTCCCAGGTGATTCCCACGTGATTACCACGTGATTGACAGGTGATTCCCAAGTGATTCCCGTGTGATTCCCACGTGATTGACACGTGATTCCCACTTGATTCTCACGTGATTGACACGTGATTCCCACGTGATTCCACGTGATTGACACGTGATTCCCAAGTGATTCCCACGTGATTCCCACGTGATTCCCACGTGATTCTCACCTGATTTCCACGTGATTGACACCTGATTCCCACGTGATTTCCACGTGATTGACACGTGATTCCCACGTGAATGATACGTAGATCCCACGGGATTCACACGTGATTCCCACGTGATTCCCACGTGATTGACACGTGATTCCCATGTGATTCCCACGTGATTGACACGTGACTCCCACGTGATTTCCACGTGATTCCAACGTGATTGACACGTGATTCCCAAATGATTCCCACGTGATTCCCACGTGATTCACTCATGATTGACACGTGATTCCCACATGATTGACACGTGATTCCCCGGTGATTCCCACGTGATTGAGACGTGATTCCCACGTGATTCCCACGTGATTCCCACGTGATTCTCACATGATTGACACGTTACTCCCACGTGATTCCCACGTGATTGACATGTGATTCCCAAGTGATTCCCGTGTGATTCCCACGTGATTGACACGTGATTCCCACGTGATTCCCACGTGATTGACACGTAATTCCCACTTGATTCTCACGTGATTGACACGTGATTCCCACGTGATTCCACGTGATTGACACGTGATTCTCATGTGATTCCCACGTGATTCCCACTTGATTCCCATGTGATTCTCACGTGATTCCCACGTGATTGACACGTGATTCCAAAATGATTCCCACGTGATACCCAGGTGATTGACACGTGATTCCCACGTGATTCCCACGTGATTGACACGTGATTCCCACGTGATTCCCACGTGATACCCAGGTGATTGACACGTGATTCCCACGTGATTCCCACGTGATTGACACGTGATTCCCACGTGATTCCCACGTGATATCCACATGATTGACACGTGATTCCCAGGCGATTCCCACGTGATTCCCACGTGATTGACACGTGATTCCTACGTGATTCCCACTTGATTGACACGTGATTCCCACGTGATTCCCACGTGAATTACAGGTGATTCCCACATCATTCCCATGTGATTCCCACGTGATTGACACGTGATTTCCACGTGATTCCCACGTGATTGATACGTGATTCCCACGTTATGCCCACGTGATGGACAAGTGATTCCCACGTCATTCCCACGTGATTCCCACGTGATTTACACGTGATTCCTACGTGATTCCCATGTGATTGACGCATGATTCCCACGTGATTCCCATGTGATTCCCACGTGATTCCCTCGTGATACACACGTGATTGACCCGTGAATCGCACGTGATTCCCACGTTATTCACATGTGCTTCCCTCGTGATTCCCACGAGATTCCCACGTGATTGACACGTGATTCCCACGTGATTGACACGTGATTCCCACGTGATTCCCACGTGATTCCCACGTGATGGACACGTGATTCCAACGTGATACCCACGTGACTGACACGTGACTCCCACGTGATTCCAACGTGACTCCCTCGTGATCCCCACGTGATGCGCACGTGATTCCCACGTGATTGACACGTGATTGACACGTGATTCCCACATGATTCCCACGTGATGGACACGTGATTCCCAAGTGATTCCCATGTGATTCCCACGTGATTGACACGTGATTCCCACGTGATTCCCACGTGATACCCACGTGATCGACACGTGATTCCCACGTAATTGACACGTGATTCCCAAGTGATTCCCATGTGATTCCCACGTGATTGACACGTGATTCCCACGTGATTCTCACGTGATACCCACGTGATACCCACGTGATTGACACGTGATTCCCTCGTGATTGACACGTGATTCCCACGTGATTCCCTCGTGATTCCCAAGTGATTGACACGTGATTCCCTCGTGATTTCCACATGAATGACACGTGATTACAACGTGATTCCCATGTGATTCCCACGTTATTCACATGTGATTCCCTCGTGATTCCCACGCGATTCCCACGTGATTGACACGTGATTCCCACGTGATTGACACGTGATTCTCACGTGATTGACACGTGATTCCCACGTGAGTCCCACGTGATTCCTACGTGATTCCCACGTGATTGACACGTGATTCCCAAGTGATTCCCATTTGATTCCCAGGTGATTGACACGTGATTCCCAAGTGATTCCCTTGTGATTCCCACATGATTGACACGTCATTACCAAGTGATTCCCATGTGATTCCCACGTAATTGACACGTGATTCCCACGTGATTCCCACGTGATTCCAACGTGATTGACACGTGATTCCCACGTGATTGACACGTGACTGACACGTGATTCTCACGTGATTGACACGTGATTCCCACGTGAGTCCCACGTGATTCCCACGTGATTGACACGTAATTCCCACGTGATTCCCACGTGTTTCCCACGAGATTGACACGTGATTCCCACGTGATTGACAGGTGATTCCCACGTGATTCCCACGTGATTGACACGTTATTCCCAAGTGATTCCCACGTGATTCACTCGTGATTGACACGTGACTTCCACATGATTCCCACGTGATGGACACGTGATTCCCAAGTGATTATCACGTGATTAACATGTGATTCCCACGTGATTCCCAAGTGACTCCCACGTGATTCCCACGTGATTGACACGTGATTCCCACGTGATTCCCACGTGATTGACGCATGATTCCCACGTGATTCCCACGTGATTCCCACATGATTGACACGTGACTCCCACGTGACTCCCACGTGATTGACACGTGATTCCCACGTGATTCCCACGTGATTTCCACGTGATTGACACGTGATTCCCACGTGATGCCCACGTGATTGACACGTGATTCCCACGTGAATGGTACGTAGTTCCCACGAGATTCCCACGTGATTCCCACGTGATTCCCACGTGATTGACACGTGATTCCCACGTGATTCCCACGTGATTGACACGTGATTCCCACGTGATTTCCACGTGATTCCAGCGTGATTGACACGTGATTCCCAAATGATTCCCACGTGATTTCCACGTGATTCACTCGTGATTGACACGTGATTCCCACATGATTCCCACGTGATTGACACGTGATTCCCCGGTGATTCCCACGTGATTGACACGTGATTCCCACGTGATTCCCACGTAATTGACAAGTGATTGACACGTGATTCCCACGTGAATCTCACGTGATTCCCACGTGATTTCCACATGAATGACACGTGATTCCCATGTGATTCCCACGTGATACCCACGTGATTGACACGTGACTCCCAGGTGATTCCAACGTGATTCCCTCGTGATCCCCACGTGATGCGCACGTGATGCCCGCGTGATTGATACGTGATTCCCACGTGATTGACACGTGATTCCCAAGTGATTCCCACGTGATTGACACGTGATTCCCTCGTGATTCCCAAGTGATTGACACGTGATTCCCTCGTGATTTCCACATGAATGACACGTGATTACCACGTGATTCCCACGTGATTCCCACGTGATTCCCACGTGATACCCCCGTGACTGACACGTGACTCCCACGTGATTCCAACGTGATTCCCTCGTGATCCCCACGTGATTGACACGTGGTTCCCACGTTACTCCCCCGTGATTCCCACGTGATTGACAGGTGATTCCCTCGTGAGTCTCATGTTATTGACACGTGATTCGCTCGTGATTCCAACGTGACTCCCTCGTGATTCCCACGTTATTCCCACGTGATTCCCACGTGATACCCACGTGATTGACACGTGATTCCCACGTGATTGACATGTGATTCCAACGTGATTGACACATGATTCCCACGTGACTGACACGTGAGTCCCACGTGATTCCCAGGTGATTCCCACGTGATTACCACGTGATTGACAGGTGATTCCCAAGTGATTCCCGTGTGATTCCCACGTGATTGACACGTGATTCCCACTTGATTCTCACGTGATTGACACGTGATTCCCACGTGATTCCACGTGATTGACACGTGATTCCCAAGTGATTCCCACGTGATTCCCACGTGATTCCCACGTGATTCTCACATGATTTCCACGTGATTGACACCTGATTCCACGTGATTTCCACGTGATTGACACGTGATTCCCACGTGAATGATACGTAGTTCCCACGGGATTCCCACGTGATTCCCACGTGATTCCCACGTGATTGACACGTGATTCCCATGTGATTCCCACGTGATTGACACGTGATTCCCACGTGATTTCCACGTGATTCCAACGTGATTGACACGTGATTCCCAAATGATTCCCACGTGATTCACACGTGATTCACCCGTGATTGACACGTGATTCCCACATGATTCCCACGTGATTGACACGTGATTCCCCGGTGATTTCCCACGTGATTGACACGTGATTCCCACGTGATTCCCACGTGATTCCCACGTGATTCTCACATGATTGACACGTTACTCCCACGTGATTCCCACGTGATTGACATGTGATTCCCAAGTGATTCCCGTGTGATTCCCACGTGATTGACACGTGATTCCCACGTGATTGACACGTAATTCCCACTTGATTCTCACGTGATTGACACGTGATTCCCACGTGATTCCACGTGATTGACACGTGATTCTCATGTGATTCCCACGTGATTCCCACTTGATTCCCACATGATTCTCACGTGATTCCCACGTGATTGACACGTGATTCCAAAGTGATTCCCATGTGATTGACGCATGATTCCCACGTGATTCCCATGTGATTCCCACGTGATTCCCTCGTGATACACACGTGATTGACCCGTGAATCGCACGTGATTCCCACGTTATTCACATGTGCTTCCCTCGTGATTCCCACGAGATTCCCACGTGATTGACACGTGATTCCCACGTGATTGACACGTGATTCCCACGTGATTCCCACGTGATTCCCACGTGATGGACACGTGATTCCAACGTGATACCCACGTGACTGACACGTGACTCCCACGTGATTCCAACGTGACTCCCTCGTGATCCCCACGTGATGCGCACGTGATTCCCACGTGATTGACACGTGATTGACACGTGATTCCCACATGATTCCCACGTGATGGACACGTGATTCCCAAGTGATTCCCATGTGATTCCCACGTGATTGACACGTGATTCCCACGTGATTCCCACGTGATACCCACGTGATCGACACGTGATTCCCACGTGATTGACACGTGATTCCCAAGTGATTCCCATGTGATTCCCACGTGATTGACACGTGATTCCCACGTGATTCTCACGTGATACCCACGTGATACCCACGTGATTGACACGTGATTCCCTCGTGATTGACACGTGATTCCCACGTGATTCCCTCGTGATTCCCAAGTGATTGACACGTGATTCCCTCGTGATTTCCACATGAATGACACGTGATTACAACGTGATTCCCATGTGATTCCCACGTTATTCACATGTGATTCCCTCGTGATTCCCACGCGATTCCCACGTGATTGACACGTGATTCCCACGTGATTGACACGTGATTCTCACGTGATTGACACGTGATTCCCACGTGAGTCCCACGTGATTCCTACGTGATTCCCACGTGATTGACACGTGATTCCCAAGTGATTCCCATTTGATTCCCAGGTGATTGACACGTGATTCCCAAGTGATTCCCTTGTGATTCCCACATGATTGACACGTCATTACCAAGTGATTCCCATGTGATTCCCACGTAATTGACACGTGATTCCCACGTGATTCCCACGTGATTCCAACGTGATTGACACGTGATTCCCACGTGATTGACACGTGACTGACACGTGATTCTCACGTGATTGACACGTGATTCCCACGTGAGTCCCACGTGATTCCCACGTGATTGACACGTAATTCCCACGTGATTCCCACGTGTTTCCCACGAGATTGACACGTGATTCCCACGTGATTGACAGGTGATTCCCACGTGATTCCCACGTGATTGACACGTTATTCCCAAGTGATTCCCACGTGATTCACTCGTGATTGACACGTGACTTCCACATGATTCCCACGTGATGGACACGTGATTCCCAAGTGATTATCACGTGATTAACATGTGATTCCCACGTGATTCCCAAGTGACTCCCACGTGATTCCCACGTGATTGACACGTGATTCCCACGTGATTCCCACGTGATTGACGCATGATTCCCACGTGATTCCCACGTGATTCCCACATGATTGACACGTGACTCCCACGTGACTCCCACGTGATTGACACGTGATTCCCACGTGATTCCCACGTGATTTCCACGTGATTGACACGTGATTCCCACGTGATGCCCACGTGATTGACACGTGATTCCCACGTGAATGGTACGTAGTTCCCACGAGATTCCCACGTGATTCCCACGTGATTCCCACGTGATTGACACGTGATTCCCACGTGATTCCCACGTGATTGACACGTGATTCCCACGTGATTTCCACGTGATTCCAGCGTGATTGACACGTGATTCCCAAATGATTCCCACGTGATTTCCACGTGATTCACTCGTGATTGACACGTGATTCCCACATGATTCCCACGTGATTGACACGTGATTCCCCGGTGATTCCCACGTGATTGACACGTGATTCCCACGTGATTCCCACGTAAATGACAAGTGATTGACACGTGATTCCCACGTGAATCTCACGTGATTCCCACGTGATTTCCACATGAATGACACGTGATTCACATGTGATTCCCACGTGATACCCACGTGATTGACACGTGACTCCCAGGTGATTCCAACGTGATTCCCTCGTGATCCCCACGTGATGCGCACGTGATGCCCGCGTGATTGATACGTGATTCCCACGTGATTGACACGTGATTCCCAAGTGATTCCCACGTGATTGACACGTGATTCCCTCGTGATTCCCAAGTGATTGACACGTGATTCCCTCGTGATTTCCACATGAATGACACGTGATTACCACGTGATTCCCACGTGATTCCCACGTGATTCCCACGTGATACCCCCGTGACTGACACGTGACTCCCACGTGATTCCAACGTGATTCCCTCGTGATCCCCACGTGATTGACACGTGGTTCCCACGTTACTCCCCCGTGATTCCCACGTGATTGACAGGTGATTCCCTCGTGAGTCTCATGTTATTGACACGTGATTCGCTCGTGATTCCAACGTGACTCCCTCGTGATTCCCACGTTATTCCCACGTGATTCCCACGTGATACCCACGTGATTGACACGTGATTCCCACGTGATTGACATGTGATTCCAACGTGATTGACACATGATTCCCACGTGACTGACACGTGAGTCCCACGTGATTCCCAGGTGATTCCCACGTGATTACCACGTGATTGACAGGTGATTCCCAAGTGATTCCCGTGTGATTCCCACGTGATTGACACGTGATTCCCACTTGATTCTCACGTGATTGACACGTGATTCCCACGTGATTCCACGTGATTGACACGTGATTCCCAAGTGATTCCCACGTGATTCCCACGTGATTCCCACGTGATTCTCACATGATTTCCACGTGATTGACACCTGATTCCACGTGATTTCCACGTGATTGACACGTGATTCCCACGTGAATGATACGTAGTTCCCACGGGATTCCCACGTGATTCCCACGTGATTCCCACGTGATTGACACGTGATTCCCATGTGATTCCCACGTGATTGACACGTGATTCCCACGTGATTTCCACGTGATTCCAACGTGATTGACACGTGATTCCCAAATGATTCCCACGTGATTCACACGTGATTCACCCGTGATTGACACGTGATTCCCACATGATTCCCACGTGATTGACACGTGATTCCCCGGTGATTTCCCACGTGATTGACACGTGATTCCCACGTGATTCCCACGTGATTCCCACGTGATTCTCACATGATTGACACGTTACTCCCACGTGATTCCCACGTGATTGACATGTGATTCCCAAGTGATTCCCGTGTGATTCCCACGTGATTGACACGTGATTCCCACGTGATTGACACGTAATTCCCACTTGATTCTCACGTGATTGACACGTGATTCCCACGTGATTCCACGTGATTGACACGTGATTCTCATGTGATTCCCACGTGATTCCCACTTGATTCCCACATGATTCTCACGTGATTCCCACGTGATTGACACGTGATTCCAAAGTGATTCCCACGTGATACCCACGTGATTGACACGTGATTAGCACCTGATTTCAACGTGTTTCCCACGTGATCCCCACGTGATGCGCACGTGATTCCCACGTGATTGACACGTGATTCCCACGTGATTCCCACGTGATTGACACATGATTCCCACGTGATTCCCACGTGATATCCACGTGAATGACACGTGATTCCCAGGCGATTTCCACGTGATTCCCACGTGATTGACACATGATTCCTATGTGATTCCCACGTGATTGCCACGTGATTCCCACGTGATTCCCACGTGAATTACAGGTGATTCCCATGTGATTCCCATGTGATTCCCACGTGATTGACACGTGATTTCCACGTGATTCCCACGTGATTGATACGTGATTCCCACGTTATTCTCACATGATGGACAAGTGATTCCCACGTGATTCCCATGTGATTCCCACGTGATTCCCTCGTGATACACACGTGATTGACCCGTGAATCGCACGTGATTCCCACGTTATTCACATGTGATTCCCTCGTGATTCCCACGCGATTCCCACGTGATTGACACGTGATTCCCACGTGATTGACACATGATTCCCACGTGATTCCCACGTGATTCGCACGTGATTGACACGTGATTCCCACGTGATACCCACGTGATTGACACGTGATTCCCACGTGAGTCCCACGTGATTCCAACGTGATTCCCACGTGATTGACACGTGATTCCCAAGTGATTTCCATGTGATTCCCACGTGATTGACACGTGATTCCCAAGTGATTCCCATGTGATTCCCACATGATTGACACATCATTCCCAAGTGATTCCCATGTGATTCCCACGTAATTGACACGTGATTACCACGTGATTCCCATGCGATTCCCACGTGATTGACACGTGATTCCCACGTGATTCCCACGTGATTGATACGTGATTCCCACGTTATTCCCACGTGATGAACAAGTGATTCTTACGTGATTCCCACGTGATTCCCACGTGATTGACACGTGATACCCACATGATTCCAATGTGATTCCCACGTGATTGACACGTGATTCCCACGTGATTCCCACGTGATACCCACGTGATTGACAGGTGATTCCCACGTGATTCCCACGTGATTCCCACGTGATTGACACGTGATTACCACGTGAAACCACGTGATTCCCACGTGATACCCACGTGATTGACACGTGATTCCCACGTGATTCACACGTGATTGACACGTGATTCCCACGTGATTCCCTCGTGATTCCCACGTGATTGACACGTAATTCCCACGTGATTCCCACGTGATTCCCACGTGTTTCCCACGAGATTGACACGTGATTCCCACGTGATTCCCACGTGATTGACAGGTGATTCCCACGTGATTCCCACGTGATTGACACGTTATTCCCAAGTGATTCCCACGTGATTCACTCGTGATTGACACGTGACTTCCACATGATTCCCACGTGATTGACAGGTGATTCCCACGTGATTTCCACGTGATTGACACGTGATTCCCACGTGATGCCCACGTGATTGACACGTGATTCCCACGTGAATGGTACGTAGTTCCCACGGGATTCCCCCGTGATTCCCACGTGATTCCCACGTGATTGACACGTGATTCCCACGTGATTCCCACGTGATTGACACGTGATTCCCACGTGATTTCCACGTGATTCCAACGTGATTGACACGTGATTCCCAAATGATTCCCACGTGATTTCCACGTGATTCACTCGTGATTGACACGTGATTCCCACATGATTCCCACGTGATTGACACGTGATTCCCCGGTGATTCCCACGTGATTGACACGTGATTCCCACGTGATTCCCACGTGATTGACAAGTGATTGACACGTGATTCCCACGTGAATCTCACGTGATTCCCACGTGATTTCCACATGAATGACACGTGATTCCCATGTGATTCCCACGTGATACCCACGTGATTGACACGTGACTCCCAGGTGATTCCAACGTGATTCCCTCGTGATCCCCACGTGATGCGCACGTGATGCCCACGTGATTGATACGTGATTCCCACGTGATTGACTCGTGATTCCCAAGTGATTCCCACGTGATTGACACGTGATTCCCTCGTGATTCCCAAGTGATTGACACGTGATTCCCTCGTGATTTCCACATGAATGACACGTGATTACCATGTGATTCCCACGTGATACCCACGTGATTGACACGTGACTCCCAGGTGATTCCAACGTGATTCCCTCGTGATCCCCACGTGATGCGCACGTGATGCCCGCGTGATTGATACGTGATTCCCACGTGATTGACACGTGATTCCCAAGTGATTCCCACGTGATTGACACGTGATTCCCTCGTGATTCCCAAGTGATTGACACGTGATTCCCTCGTGATTTCCACATGAATGACACGTGATTACCACGTGATTCCCACGTGATTCCCACGTGATTCCCACGTGATACCCCCGTGACTGACACGTGACTCCCACGTGATTCCAACGTGATTCCCTCGTGATCCCCACGTGATTGACACGTGGTTCCCACGTTACTCCCCCGTGATTCCCACGTGATTGACAGGTGATTCCCTCGTGAGTCTCATGTTATTGACACGTGATTCGCTCGTGATTCCAACGTGACTCCCTCGTGATTCCCACGTTATTCCCACGTGATTCCCACGTGATACCCACGTGATTGACACGTGATTCCCACGTGATTGACATGTGATTCCAACGTGATTGACACATGATTCCCACGTGACTGACACGTGAGTCCCACGTGATTCCCAGGTGATTCCCACGTGATTACCACGTGATTGACAGGTGATTCCCAAGTGATTCCCGTGTGATTCCCACGTGATTGACACGTGATTCCCACTTGATTCTCACGTGATTGACACGTGATTCCCACGTGATTCCACGTGATTGACACGTGATTCCCAAGTGATTCCCACGTGATTCCCACGTGATTCCCACGTGATTCTCACATGATTTCCACGTGATTGACACCTGATTCCACGTGATTTCCACGTGATTGACACGTGATTCCCACGTGAATGATACGTAGTTCCCATGGGATTCCCACGTGATTCCCACGTGATTCCCACGTGATTGACACGTGATTCCCATGTGATTCCCACGTGATTGACACGTGATTCCCACGTGATTTCCACGTGATTCCAACGTGATTGACACGTGATTCCCAAATGATTCCCACGTGATTCACACGTGATTCACCCGTGATTGACACGTGATTCCCACATGATTCCCACGTGATTGACACGTGATTCCCCGGTGATTTCCCACGTGATTGACACGTGATTCCCACGTGATTCCCACGTGATTCCCACGTGATTCTCACATGATTGACACGTTACTCCCACGTGATTCCCACGTGATTGACATGTGATTCCCAAGTGATTCCCGTGTGATTCCCACGTGATTGACACGTGATTCCCACGTGATTGACACGTAATTCCCACTTGATTCTCACGTGATTGACACGTGATTCCCACGTGATTCCACGTGATTGACACGTGATTCTCATGTGATTCCCACGTGATTCCCACTTGATTCCCACATGATTCTCACGTGATTCCCACGTGATTGACACGTGATTCCAAAGTGATTCCCACGTGATACCCACGTGATTGACACGTGATTAGCACGTGATTTCAACGTGTTTCCCACGTGATCCCCACATGATGCGCACGTGATTCCCACGTGATTGACACGTGATTCCCACGTGATTCCCACGTGATTGACACATGATTCCCACGTGATTCCCACGTGATATCCACGTGAATGACACGTGATTCCCAGGCGATTTCCACGTGATTCCCACGTGATTGACACATGATTCCTATGTGATTCCCACGTGATTGCCACGTGATTCCCACGTGATTCCCACGTGAATTACAGGTGATTCCCATGTGATTCCCATGTGATTCCCACGTGATTGACACGTGATTTCCACGTGATTCCCACGTGATTGATACGTGATTCCCACGTTATTCTCACATGATGGACAAGTGATTCCCACGTGATTCCCATGTGATTCCCACGTGATTCCCTCGTGATACACACGTGATTGACCCGTGAATCGCACGTGATTCCCACGTTATTCACATGTGATTCCCTCGTGATTCCCACGCGATTCCCACGTGATTGACACGTGATTCCCACGTGATTGACACATGATTCCCACGTGATTCCCACGTGATTCGCACGTGATTGACACGTGATTCCCACGTGATACCCACGTGATTGACACGTGATTCCCACGTGAGTCCCACGTGATTCCAACGTGATTCCCACGTGATTGACACGTGATTCCCAAGTGATTTCCATGTGATTCCCACGTGATTGACACGTGATTCCCAAGTGATTCCCATGTGATTCCCACATGATTGACACATCATTCCCAAGTGATTCCCATGTGATTCCCACGTAATTGACACGTGATTACCACGTGATTCCCATGCGATTCCCACGTGATTGACACGTGATTCCCACGTGATTCCCACGTGATTGATACGTGATTCCCACGTTATTCCCACGTGATGAACAAGTGATTCTTACGTGATTCCCACGTGATTCCCACGTGATTGACACGTGATACCCACATGATTCCAATGTGATTCCCACGTGATTGACACGTGATTCCCACGTGATTCCCACGTGATACCCACGTGATTGACAGGTGATTCCCACGTGATTCCCACGTGATTCCCACGTGATTGACACGTGATTACCACGTGAAACCACGTGATTCCCACGTGATACCCACGTGATTGACACGTGATTCCCACGTGATTCACACGTGATTGACACGTGATTCCCACGTGATTCCCTCGTGATTCCCACGTGATTGACACGTAATTCCCACGTGATTCCCACGTGATTCCCACGTGTTTCCCACGAGATTGACACGTGATTCCCCCGTGATTCCCACGTGATTGACAGGTGATTCCCACGTGATTCCCACGTGATTGACACGTTATTCCCAAGTGATTCCCACGTGATTCACTCGTGATTGACACGTGACTTCCACATGATTCCCACGTGATTGACAGGTGATTCCCACGTGATTTCCACGTGATTGACACGTGATTCCCACGTGATGCCCACGTGATTGACACGTGATTCCCACGTGAATGGTACGTAGTTCCCACGGGATTCCCCCGTGATTCCCACGTGATTCCCACGTGATTGACACGTGATTCCCACGTGATTCCCACGTGATTGACACGTGATTCCCACGTGATTTCCACGTGATTCCAACGTGATTGACACGTGATTCCCAAATGATTCCCACGTGATTTCCACGTGATTCACTCGTGATTGACACGTGATTCCCACATGATTCCCACGTGATTGACACGTGATTCCCCGGTGATTCCCACGTGATTGACACGTGATTCCCACGTGATTCCCACGTGATTGACAAGTGATTGACACGTGATTCCCACGTGAATCTCACGTGATTCCCACGTGATTTCCACATGAATGACACGTGATTCCCATGTGATTCCCACGTGATACCCACGTGATTGACACGTGACTCCCAGGTGATTCCAACGTGATTCCCTCGTGATCCCCACGTGATGCGCACGTGATGCCCACGTGATTGATACGTGATTCCCACGTGATTGACTCGTGATTCCCAAGTGATTCCCACGTGATTGACACGTGATTCCCTCGTGATTCCCAAGTGATTGACACGTGATTCCCTCGTGATTTCCACATGAATGACACGTGATTACCATGTGATTCCCACGTGATTCCCACGTGATTCCCACGTGATACCCACGTGACTGACACGTGAATCCCACGTGATTCCAACGTGATTCCCTCGTGATCCCCACGTGATTGACACGTGGTTCCCACGTTACTCCCCCGTGATTCCCACGTGATTGACAGGTGATTCCCTCGTGAGTCTCATGTTATTGACACGTGATTCGCTCGTGATTCCAACGTGACTCCCTCGTGATTCCCACGTTATTGACACGTGATTCCCACGTTATTCCCACGTGATTCCCACGTGATACCCACGTGATTGACACGTGATTCCCACGTGATTGACATGTGATTCCAACGTGATTGACACGTGATTCCCACGTGACTGACACGTGAGTCCCACGTGATTCCCAGGTGATTCCCACGTGATTACCACGTGATTGACAGGTGATTCCCAAGTGATTCCCGTGTGTTTCCCACGTGATTGACACGTGATTCCCACTTGATTCTCACGTGATTGACACGTGATTCCCACATGATTCCACGTGATTGACACGTGATTCCCAAGTGATTCCCACGTGATTGCCACGTGATTCCCACGTGATTCTCACATGATTTCCACGTGATTGACACCTGATTCCCACGTGATTTCCACGTGATTGACACGTGATTCCCACGTGAATGATACGTAGTTCCCACGGGATTCCCACGTGATTCCCACGTGATTCCCACGTGATTGACACGTGATTCCCATGTGATTCCCACGTGATTGACACGTGACTCCCACGTGATTCCCACGTGATTCCCACGTGATTCACTCGTGATTGACACGTGATTCCCACGTGATTGACACGTGATTCCCCGGTGATTCCCACGTGATTGACACGTGATTCCCACGTGATTCCCACGTGATTCTCACATGATTGACACGTTACTCCCACGTGATTCCCACGTGATTGACATGTGATTCCCAAGTGATTCCCACGTGATTGACACGTGATTCCCTCGTGATTCCCAAGTGATTGACACGTGATTCCCTCGTGATTTCCACATGAATGACACGTGATTACCATGTGATTCCCACGTGATTCCCACGTGATTCCCACGTGATTCCCACATGATTGACACATGACTCCCACGTGACTCCCACGTGATTGACACGTGATTCCCACGTGATTCCCACGTGATTTCCACGTGATTGACACGTGATTCCCACGGGATGCCCACGTGATTGACACGTGATTCCCACGTGAATGGTACGTAGTTCCCACGAGATTCCCACGTGATTCCCACGTGATTCCCACGTGATTGACACGTGATTCCCACGTGATTCCCACGTGATTGACACGTGATTCCCACGTGATTTCCACGTGATTCCAGCGTGATTGACACGTGATTCCCAAATGATTCCCACGTGATTTCCACGTGATTCACTCGTGATTGACACGTGATTCCCACATGATTCCCACGTGATTGACACGTGATTCCCCGGTGATTCCCACGTGATTGACACGTGATTCCCATGTGATTCCCACGTAATTGACAAGTGATTGACACGTGATTCCCACGTGAATCTCACGTGATTCCCACGTGATTTCCACATGAATGACACGTGATTCCCATGTGATTCCCACGTGATACCCACGTGATTGACACGTGACTCCCAGGTGATTCCAACGTGATTCCCTCGTGATCCCCACGTGATGCGCACGTGATGCCCGCGTGATTGATACGTGATTCCCACGTGATTGACACGTGATTCCCAAGTGATTCCCACGTGATTGACACGTGATTCCCTCGTGATTCCCAAGTGATTGACACGTGATACCCTCGTGATTTCCACATGAATGACACGTGATTACCACGTGATTCCCACGTGATTCCCACGTGATTCCCACGTGATACCCCCGTGACTGACACGTGACTCCCACGTGATTCCAACGTGATTCCCTCGTGATCCCCACGTCATTGACACGTGGTTCCCACGTTACTCCCCCGTGATTCCCACGTGATTGACAGGTGATTCCCTCGTGAGTCTCATGTTATTGACACGTGATTCGCTCGTGATTCCAACGTGACTCCCTCGTGATTCCCACGTTATTCCCACGTGATTCCCACGTGATACCCACGTGATTGACACGTGATTCCCACGTGATTGACATGTGATTCCAACGTGATTGACACATGATTCCCACGTGACTGACACGTGAGTCCCACGTGATTCCCAGGTGATTCCCACGTGATTACCACGTGATTGACAGGTGATTCCCAAGTGATTCCCGTGTGATTCCCACGTGATTGACACGTGATTCCCACTTGATTCTCACGTGATTGACACGTGATTCCCACGTGATTCCACTTGATTGACACGTGATTCCCAAGTGATTCCCACGTGATTCCCACGTGATTCCCACGTGATTCTCACATGATTTCCACGTGATTGACACCTGATTCCACGTGATTTCCACGTGATTGACACGTGATTCCCACGTGAATGATACGTAGTTCCCACGGGATTCCCACGTGATTCCCACGTGATTCCCACGTGATTGACACGTGATTCCCATGTGATTCCCACGTGATTGACACGTGATTCCCACGTGATTTCCACGTGATTCCAACGTGATTGACACGTGATTCCCAAATGATTCCCACGTGATTCACACGTGATTCACCCGTGATTGACACGTGATTCCCACATGATTCCCACGTGATTGACACGTGATTCCCCGGTGATTTCCCACGTGATTGACACGTGATTCCCACGTGATTCCCACGTGATTCCCACGTGATTCTCACATGATTGACACGTTACTCCCACGTGATTCCCACGTGATTGACATGTGATTCCCAAGTGATTCCCGTGTGATTCCCACGTGATTGACACGTGATTCCCACGTGATTGACACGTAATTCCCACTTGATTCTCACGTGATTGACACGTGATTCCCACGTGATTCCACGTGATTGACACGTGATTCTCATGTGATTCCCACGTGATTCCCACTTGATTCCCACATGATTCTCACGTGATTCCCACGTGATTGACACGTGATTCCAAAGTGATTCCCACGTGATACCCACGTGATTGACACGTGATTAGCACGTGATTTCAACGTGTTTCCCACGTGATCCCCACGTGATGCGCACGTGATTCCCACGTGATTGACACGTGATTCCCACGTGATTCCCACGTGATTGACACATGATTCCCACGTGATTCCCACGTGATATCCACGTGAATGACACGTGATTCCAAGGCGATTTCCACGTGATTCCCACGTGATTGACACATGATTCCTATGTGATTCCCACGTGATTGCCACGTGATTCCCACGTGATTCCCACGTGAATTACAGGTGATTCCCATGTGATTCCCATGTGATTCCCACGTGATTGACACGTGATTTCCACGTGATTCCCACGTGATTGATACGTGATTCCCACGTTATTCTCACATGATGGACAAGTGATTCCCACGTGATTCCCATGTGATTCCCACGTGATTCCCTCGTGATACACACGTGATTGACCCGTGAATCGCACGTGATTCCCACGTTATTCACATGTGATTCCCTCGTGATTCCCACGCGATTCCCACGTGATTGACACGTGATTCCCACGTGATTGACACGTGATTCCCACGTGATTCCCACGTGATTCGCACGTGATTGACACGTGATTCCCACGTGATACCCACGTGATTGACACGTGATTCCCACGTGAGTCCCACGTGATTCCAACGTGATTCCCACGTGATTGACACGTGATTCCCAAGTGATTCCCATGTGATTCCCACGTGATTGACACGTGATTCCCAAGTGATTCCCATGTGATTCCCACATGATTGACACATCATTCCCAAGTGATTCCCATGTGATTCCCACGTAATTGACACGTGATTACCACGTGATTCCCATGCGATTCCCACGTGATTGACACGTGATTCCCACGTGATTCCCACGTGATTGATACGTGATTCCCACGTTATTCCCACGTGATGAACAAGTGATTCTTACGTGATTCCCACGTGATTCCCACGTGATTGACACGTGATACCCACATGATTCCAATGTGATTCCCACGTGATTGACACGTGATTCCCACGTGATTCCCACGTGATACCCACGTGATTGACAGGTGATTCCCACGTGATTCCCACGTGATTGACACGTGATTACCACGTGAAACCACGTGATTCCCACGTGATACCCACGTGATTGACACGTGATTCCCACGTGATTCACACGTGATTGACACGTGATTCCCACGTGATTCCCTCGTGATTCCCACGTGATTGACACGTAATTCCCACGTGATTCCCACATGATTCCCACGTGTTTCCCACGAGATTGACACGTGATTCCCACGTGATTCCCACGTGATTGACAGGTGATTCCCACGTGATTCCCACGTGATTGACACGTTATTCCCAAGTGATTCCCACGTGATTCACTCGTGATTGACACGTGACTTCCACATGATTCCCACGTGATTGACAGGTGATTCCCACGTGATTTCCACGTGATTGACACGTGATTCCCACGTGATGCCCACGTGATTGACACGTGATTCCCACGTGAATGGTACGTAGTTCCCACGGGATTCCCCCGTGATTCCCACGTGATTCCCACGTGATTGACACGTGATTCCCACGTGATTCCCACGTGATTGACACGTGATTCCCACGTGATTTCCACGTGATTCCAACGTGATTGACACGTGATTCCCAAATGATTCCCACGTGATTTCCACGTGATTCACTCGTGATTGACACGTGATTCCCACATGATTCCCACGTGATTGACACGTGATTCCCCGGTGATTCCCACGTGATTGACACGTGATTCCCACGTGATTCCCACGTGATTGACAAGTGATTGACACGTGATTCCCACGTGAATCTCACGTGATTCCCACGTGATTTCCACATGAATGACACGTGATTCCCATGTGATTCCCACGTGATACCCACGTGATTGACACGTGACTCCCAGGTGATTCCAACGTGATTCCCTCGTGATCCCCACGTGATGCGCACGTGATGCCCACGTGATTGATACGTGATTCCCACGTGATTGACTCGTGATTCCCAAGTGATTCCCACGTGATTGACACGTGATTCCCTCGTGATTCCCAAGTGATTGACACGTGATTCCCTCGTGATTTCCACATGAATGACACGTGATTACCATGTGATTCCCACGTGATTCCCACGTGATTCCCACGTGATACCCACGTGACTGACACGTGAATCCCACGTGATTCCAACGTGATTCCCTCGTGATCCCCACGTGATTGACACGTGGTTCCCACGTTACTCCCCCGTGATTCCCACGTGATTGACAGGTGATTCCCTCGTGAGTCTCATGTTATTGACACGTGATTCGCTCGTGATTCCAACGTGACTCCCTCGTGATTCCCACGTTATTGACACGTGATTCCCACGTTATTCCCACGTGATTCCCACGTGATACCCACGTGATTGACACGTGATTCCCACGTGATTGACATGTGATTCCAACGTGATTGACACGTGATTCCCACGTGACTGACACGTGAGTCCCACGTGATTCCCAGGTGATTCCCACGTGATTACCACGTGATTGACAGGTGATTCCCAAGTGATTCCCGTGTGATTCCCACGTGATTGACACGTGATTCCCACTTGATTCTCACGTGATTGACACGTGATTCCCACGTGATTCCACGTGATTGACACGTGATTCCCAAGTGATTCCCACGTGATTGCCACGTGATTCCCACGTGATTCTCACATGATTTCCACGTGATTGACACCTGATTCCCACGTGATTTCCACGTGATTGACACGTGATTCCCACGTGAATGATACGTAGTTCCCACGGGATTCCCACGTGATTCCCACGTGATTCCCACGTGATTGACACGTGATTCCCATGTGATTCCCACGTGATTGACACGTGACTCCCACGTGATTCCCACGTGATTCCCACGTGATTCACTCGTGATTGACACGTGATTCCCACGTGATTGACACGTGATTCCCCGGTGATTCCCACGTGATTGACACGTGATTCCCACGTGATTCCCACGTGATTCCCACGTGATTCTCACATGATTGACACGTTACTCCCACGTGATTCCCACGTGATTGACATGTGATTCCCAAGTGATTCCCACGTGATTGACACGTGATTCCCTCGTGATTCCCAAGTGATTGACACGTGATTCCCTCGTGATTTCCACATGAATGACACGTGATTACCATGTGATTCCCACGTGATTCACACGTGATACTCCCGTGACTGACACGTGACTCCCACGTGATTCCAACGTGATTCCCTCGTGATCCCCACGTGATTGACATGTGGTTCCCCGGTGATTCCCACGTGATTGACACGTGATTCCCACGTGATTCCCACGTGATTCCCACGTGATTCTCACATGATTGACACGTTACTCCCACGTGATTCCCACGTGATTGACATGTGATTCCCAAGTGATTCCCGTGTGATTCCCACGTGATTGACACGTGATTCCCACGTGATTGACACGTAATTCCCACTTGATTCTCACGTGATTGACACGTGATTCCCACGTGATTCCACGTGATTGACACGTGATTCTCATGTGATTCCCACGTGATTCCCACTTGATTCCCACGTGATTCTCACGTGATTCCCACGTGATTGACACGTGATTCCAAAGTGATTCCCACGTGATACCCCCGTGATTGACACATGATTAGCACGTGATTTCAACGTGTTTCCCACGTGATCCCCACGTGATGCGCACGTGATTCCCACGTGATTGACACGTGATTCCCACGTGATTCCCACGTGATTGACACGTGATTCCCACGTGATTCCCACGTGATATCCACGTGATTGACACGTGATTCCCAGGCGATTCCCACGTGATTCCCACGTGATTGACACATGATTCCTATGTGATTCCCACGTGATTGCCACGTGATTCCCACGTGATTCCCACGTGAATTACAGGTGATTCCCATGTGATTCCCATGTGATTCCCACGTGATTGACACGTGATTTCCACGTGATTCCCACGTGATTGATACGTGATTCCCACGTTATTCTCACATGATGGACAAGTGATTCCCACGTGATTCCCATGTGATTCCCACGTGATTCCCTCGTGATACACACGTGATTGACCCGTGAATCGCACGTGATTCCCACGTTATTCACATGTGATTCCCTCGTGATTCCCACGCGATTCCCACGTGATTGACACGTGATTCCCACGTGATTGACACGTGATTCCCACGTGATTCCCACGTGATTCCCACGTGATTGACACGTGATTCCCACGTGATACCCACGTGATTGACACGTGATTCCCACGTGAGTCCCACGTGATTCCTACGTGATTCCCACGTGATTGACACGTGATTCCCAAGTGATTTCCATGTGATTCCCACGTGATTGACACGTGATTCCCAAGTGATTCCCATGTGATTCCCACATGATTGACACATCATTCCCAAGTGATTCCCATGTGATTCCCACGTAATTGACACGTGATTACCACGTGATTCCCATGCGATTCCCACGTGATTGACACGTGATTCCCACGTGATTCCCACGTGATTGATACGTGATTCCCACGTTATTCCCACGTGATGAACAAGTGATTCTTACGTGATTCCCAGGTGATTCCCACGTGATTGACACGTGATACCCACATGATTCCAATGTGATTCCCACGTGATTGACACGTGATTCCCACATGATTCCCACGTGATACCCACGTGATTGACAGGTGATTCCCACGTGATTCCCACGTGATTCCCACGTGATTGACACGTGATTACCACGTGAAACCACGTGATTCCCACATGATACCCACGTGATTGACACGTGATTCCCACGTGATTCCCACGTGATTCCCACGTGTTTCCCACGAGATTGACACGTGATTCCCACGTGATTCCCACGTGATTGACAGGTGATTCCCACGTGATTCCCACGTGATTGACAGGTTATTCCCAAGTGATTCCCACGTGATTCACTCGTGATTGACACGTGACTTCCACATGATTCCTACGTGATGGACACTTGATTCCCAAGTGATTATCACGTGATTAACATGTGATTCCCACGTGATTCCCAAGTGACTCCCACGTGATTCCCACGTGATTGACACGTGATTCCCACGTGATTCCCACGTGATTGACGCATGATTCCCACGTGATTCCCACGTGATTCCCACATGATTGACACGTGACTCCCACGTGATTCCCACGTGATTGACACGTGATTCCCACGTGATTCCCACGTGATTTCCACGTGATTGACACGTGATTCCCACGTGATGCCCACGTGATTGACACGTGATTCCCACGTGAATGATACGTAGTTCCCACGGAATTCCCACGTGATTCCCACGTGATTCCCACGTGATTGACACGTGATTCCCACGTGATTCCCACGTGATTGACACGTGATTCCCACGTGATTTCCACGTGATTCCAACGTGATTGACACGTGATTCCCAAATGATTCCCACGTGATTTCCACGTGATTCACTCGTGATTGACACGTGATTCCCACATGATTCCCACGTGATTGACACGTGATTCCCCGGAGATTCCCACGTGATTGACACGTGATTCCCACGTGATTCCCACGTGATTGACAAGTGATTGACACGTGATTCCCACGTGAATCTCACGTGATTCCCACGTGATTTCCACATGAATGACACGTGATTCCCATGTGATTCCCACGTGATACCCACGTGATTGACACGTGACTCCCAGGTGATTCCAACGTGATTCCCTCGTGATCCCCACGTGATGCGCACGTGATGCCCACGTGATTGATACGTGATTCCCACGTGATTGACACGTGATTCCCACGTGATTGACACGTTATTCCCAAGTGATTCCCACGTGATTCACTCGTGATTGACACGTGACTTCCACATGATTCCAACGTGATGGACACGTGATTTCCAAGTGATTATCACGTGATTAACATGTGATTCCCACGTGATTCCCACGTGACTCCCACGTGATTCCCACGTGATTGACACGTGATTCCCACGTGA
The DNA here is from genome assembly GCF_963930625.1 of Muntiacus reevesi. Lineage (NCBI taxonomy): Eukaryota > Metazoa > Chordata > Mammalia > Artiodactyla > Cervidae > Muntiacus > Muntiacus reevesi. The sequence goes on from NW_027077948.1 coordinate 38,366, forward strand.
TTCCCACGTGATTGACGCATGATTCCCACGTGATTCCCACGTGATTGACACGTGATTCCCACGTGATTACCACGTGACTCCCACATGATTCCCACGTGATTGACACGTGATTCCCACGTGATTCCCACATTATTGACACGTGACTCCCACGTGATTCCCACGTGATTGACACGTGATTCCGACGTGATTCCCACGTGATTGACACGTGATTCTCACGTGAATGATACGTAGTTCCCACGGGATTCCCACGTGATTCCCACGTGATTGACACGTGATTCCCAAGTGATTGACACGTGATTCCCTCGTGATTTCCACATGAATGACACGTGATTCCCACGTGATTCCCACGTGATTCCCACGTGATTCCCACATGATTGACACGTTACTCCCACGTGATTCCCACGTGATTGACACGTGATTCCCACGTGATACCCACGTGATTGACACGTGATTCCCACGTGAGTCCCACGTGATTCCTACGTGATTCCCACGTGATTGACACGTGATTCCCAAGTGATTCCCATGTGATTCCCACGTGATTGACACGTGATTCCCAAGTGATTCCCATGTGATTCCCACATGATTGACACATCATTCCCAAGTGATTCCCATGTGATTCCCACGTAATTGACACGTGATTACCACGTGATTCCCATGCGATTCCCACGTGATTGACACGTGATTCCCACGTGATTCCCACATGATTGACACGTGATACCCACATGATTCCAATGTGATTCCCACGTGATTGACACGTGATTCCCACGTGATTCCCACGTGATACCCACGTGATTGACAGGTGATTCCCACGTGATTCCCACGTGATTCCCACGTGATTGACACGTGAATACCACGTGAAACCACGTGATTCCCACGTGATACCCAAGTGATTGACACGTGATTCCCACGTGATTCACACGTGATTGACACGTGATTCCCACGTGATTCCCTCGTGATTCCCACGTGATTGACACGTAATTCCCACGTGATTCCCACGTGATTCCCACGTGTTTCCCACGAGATTGACACGTGATTCCCACGTGATTCCCACGTGATTGACAGGTGATTCCCACGTGATTCCCACGTGATTGACATGTTATTCCCAAGTGATTCCCACGTGATTCACTCGTGATTGACACGTGACTTCCACATGATTCCTACGTGATGGACACGTGATTCCCAAGTGATTATCACGTGATTGACACGTGATTCCCACGTGATTCCCACGTGATTGACGCATGATTCCCACGTGATTCCCACGTGATTCCCACATGATTGACACGTGACTCCCACGTGATTCCCACGTGATTGACACGTGATTCCCACGTGATTCCCACGTGATTTCCACGTGATTGACACGTGATTCCCACGTGATGCCCACGTGATTGACACGTGATTCCCACGTGAATGGTACGTAGTTCCCACGGGATTCCCACGTGATTCCCACGTGATTGACACGTGATTCCCACGTGATTCCCACGTGATTGACACGTGATTCCCACGTGATTTCCACGTGATTCCAACGTGATTGACACGTGATTTCCAAATGATTCCCACGTGATTTCCACGTGATTCACTCGTGATTGACACGTGATTCCCACATGATTCCCACGTGATTGACACGTGATTCCCCGGTGATGCCCACGTGATTGACACGTGATTCCCACGTGATTCCCACGTGATTGACAAGTGATTGACACGTGATTCCCACGTGAATCTCACGTGATTCCCACGTGATTTCCACATGAATGACACGTGATTCCCATGTGATTCCCACGTGATACCCACGTGATTGACACGTGACTCCCAGGTGATTCCAACGTGATTCCCTCGTGATCCCCACGTGATGCGCAGGTGATGCCCACGTGATTGATACGTGATTCCCACGTGATTGACACGTGATTCCCAAGTGATTCCCACGTGATTGACACGTGATTCCCTCGTGATTTCCAAGTGATTGACACGTGATTCCCTCGTGATTTCCACATGAATGACACGTGATTACCATGTGATTCCCACGTGATTCCCACGTGATTCCCACGTGATACCCACGTGACTGACACGTGACTCCCACGTGATTCCAACGTGATTCCCTCGTGATCCACACGTGATTGACACGTGGTTCCCACGTTACTCCCCCGTGATTCCCACGTGATTGACAGGTGATTCCCTCGTGAGTCTCATGTTATTGACACGTGATTCGCTCGTGATTCCAACGTGACTCCCTCGTGATTCCCACGTTATTGACACGTGATTCCCACGTTATTCCCACGTGATTCCCACGTGATACCCACGTGATTGACACGTGATTCCCACGTGATTGACATGTGATTCCAACGTGATTGACACGTGATTCCCACGTGACTGACACGTGATTGACACGTGATTCCCACGTGATTCACACGTGATTGACACGTGATTCCCACGTGATTCCCTCGTGATTCCCACGTGATTGACACGTAATTCCCACGTGATTCCCACGTGATTCCCACGTGTTTCCCACGAGATTGACACGTGATTCCCACGTGATTCCCACGTGATTGACAGGTGATTCCCACGTGATTCCCACGTGATTGACATGTTATTCCCAAGTGATTCCCACGTGATTCACTCGTGATTGACACGTGACTTCCACATGATTCCTACGTGATGGACACGTGATTCCCAAGTGATTATCACGTGATTGACACGTGATTCCCACGTGATTCCCACGTGATTGACGCATGATTCCCACGTGATTCCCACGTGATTCCCACATGATTGACACGTGACTCCCACGTGATTCCCACGTGATTGACACGTGATTCCCACGTGATTCCCACGTGATTTCCACGTGATTGACACGTGATTCCCACGTGATGCCCACGTGATTGACACGTGATTCCCACGTGAATGGTACGTAGTTCCCACGGGATTCCCACGTGATTCCCACGTGATTGACACGTGATTCCCACGTGATTCCCACGTGATTGACACGTGATTCCCACGTGATTTCCACGTGATTCCAACGTGATTGACACGTGATTTCCAAATGATTCCCACGTGATTTCCACGTGATTCACTCGTGATTGACACGTGATTCCCACATGATTCCCACGTGATTGACACGTGATTCCCCGGTGATGCCCACGTGATTGACACGTGATTCCCACGTGATTCCCACGTGATTGACAAGTGATTGACACGTGATTCCCACGTGAATCTCACGTGATTCCCACGTGATTTCCACATGAATGACACGTGATTCCCATGTGATTCCCACGTGATACCCACGTGATTGACACGTGACTCCCAGGTGATTCCAACGTGATTCCCTCGTGATCCCCACGTGATGCGCAGGTGATGCCCACGTGATTGATACGTGATTCCCACGTGATTGACACGTGATTCCCAAGTGATTCCCACGTGATTGACACGTGATTCCCTCGTGATTTCCAAGTGATTGACACGTGATTCCCTCGTGATTTCCACATGAATGACACGTGATTACCATGTGATTCCCACGTGATTCCCACGTGATTCCCACGTGATACCCACGTGACTGACACGTGACTCCCACGTGATTCCAACGTGATTCCCTCGTGATCCACACGTGATTGACACGTGGTTCCCACGTTACTCCCCCGTGATTCCCACGTGATTGACAGGTGATTCCCTCGTGAGTCTCATGTTATTGACACGTGATTCGCTCGTGATTCCAACGTGACTCCCTCGTGATTCCCACGTTATTGACACGTGATTCCCACGTTATTCCCACGTGATTCCCACGTGATACCCACGTGATTGACACGTGATTCCCACGTGATTGACATGTGATTCCAACGTGATTGACACGTGATTCCCACGTGACTGACACGTGAGTCCCACGTGATTCCCAGGTGATTCCCACGTGATTACCACGTGATTGACAGGTGATTCCCAAGTGATTCCCGTGTGATTCCCACGTGATTGACACGTGATTCCCACTTGATTCTCACGTGATTGACACGTGATTCCCACGTGATTCCACGTGATTGACACGTGATTCCCAAGTGATTCCCACGTGATTGCCACGTGATTCCCACGTGATTCTCACATGATTTCCACGTGATTGACACCTGATTCCCACGTGATTTCCACGTGATTGACACGTGATTCCCACGTGAATGATACGTAGTTCCCACGGGATTCCCACGTGATTCCCACGTGATTCCCACGTGATTGACACGTGATTCCCATGTGATTCCCACGTGATTGACACGTGACTCCCACGTGATTCCCACGTGATTCCCACGTGATTCACTCGTGATTGACACGTGATTCCCACGTGATTGACACGTGATTCCCCGGTGATTCCCACGTGATTGACACGTGATTCCCACGTGATTCCCACGTGATTCCCACGTGATTCTCACATGATTGACACATTACTCCCACGTGATTCCCACGTGATTGACATGTGATTCCCAAGTGATTCCCACGTGATTGACACGTGATTCCCTCGTGATTCCCAAGTGATTGACACGTGATTCCCTCGTGATTTCCACATGAATGACACGTGATTACCACGTGATTCCCACGTGATTCCCACGTGATTCCCACGTGATACCCCCGTGACTGACACGTGACTCCCACGTGATTCCAACGTGATTCCCTCGTGATCCCCACGTGATTGACACGTGGTTCCCCGGTGATTCCCACGTGATTGACACGTGATTCCCACGTGATTCCCACGTGATTCCCACGTGATTCTCACATGATTGACACGTTACTCCCACGTGATTCCCACGTGATTGACATGTGATTCCCAAGTGATTCCCGTGTGATTCCCACGTGATTGACACGTGATTCCCACGTGATTCCCACGTGATTGACACGTAATTCCCACTTGATTCTCACGTGATTGACACGTGATTCCCACGTGATTCCACGTGATTGACACGTGATTCTCATGTGATTCCCACGTGATTCCCACTTGATTCCCACGTGATTCTCACGTGATTCCCACGTGATTGACACGTGATTCCAAAGTGATTCCCACGTGATACCCCCGTGATTGACACGTGATTAGCACGTGATTTCAACGTGTTTCCCACGTGATCCCCACGTGATGCGCACGTGATTCCCACGTGATTGACACGTGATTCCCACGTGATTCCCACGTGATTGACACGTGATTCCCACGTGATTCCCACGTGATATCCACGTGATTGACACGTGATTCCCAGGCGATTCCCCACGTGATTCCCACGTGATTGACACATGATTCCTATGTGATTCCCACGTGATTGCCACGTGATTCCCACGTGATTCCCACGTGAATTACAGGTGATTCCCATGTGATTCCCATGTGATTCCCACGTGATTGACACGTGATTTCCACGTGATTCCCACGTGATTGATACGTAATTCCCACGTTATTCTCACATGATGGACAAGTGATTCCCACGTGATTCCCATGTGATTCCCACGTGATTCCCTCGTGATACACACGTGATTGACCCGTGAATCGCACGTGATTCCCACGTTATTCACATGTGATTCCCTCGTGATTCCCACGCGATTCCCACGTGATTGACACGTGATTCCCACGTGATTGACACGTGATTCCCACGTGATTCCCACGTGATTCCCACGTGATTGACACGTGATTCCCACGTGATACCCACGTGATTGACACGTGATTCCCACGTGAGTCCCACGTGATTCCTACGTGATTCCCACGTGATTGACACGTGATTCCCAAGTGATTCCCATGTGATTCCCACGTGATTGACACGTGATTCCCAAGTGATTCCCATGTGATTCCCACATGATTGACACATCATTCCCAAGTGATTCCCATGTGATTCCCACGTAATTGACACGTGATTACCACGTGATTCCCATGCGATTCCCACGTGATTGACATGTGATTCCCACGTGATTCCCACGTGATTGATACGTGATTCCCACGTTATTCCCACGTGATGAACAAGTGATTCTTACGTGATTCCCACGTGATTCCCACGTGATTGACACGTGATACCCACATGATTCCAATGTGATTCCCACGTGATTGACACGTGATTCCCACATGATTCCCACGTGATACCCACGTGATTGACAGGTGATTCCCACGTGATTCCCACGTGATTCCCACGTGATTGACACGTGATTACCACGTGAAACCACGTGATTCCCACGTGATACCCACGTGATTGACACGTGATTCCCACGTGATTCACACGTGATTGACACGTGATTCCCACGTGATTCCCTCGTGATTCCCACGTGATTGACACGTAATTCCCACGTGATTCCCACGTGATTCCCACGTGTTTCCCACGAGATTGACACGTGATTCCCACGTGATTCCCACGTGATTGACAGGTGATTCCCACGTGATTCCCACGTGATTGACACGTTATTCCCAAGTGATTCCCACGTGATTCACTCGTGATTGACACGTGACTTCCACATGATTCCCACGTGATGGACACGTGATTCCCAAGTGATTATCACGTGATTAACATGTGATTCCCACGTGATTCCCAAGTGACTCCCACGTGATTCCCACGTGATTGACACGTGATTCCCACGTGATTCCCACGTGATTGACGCATGATTCCCACGTGATTCCCACGTGATTCCCACATGATTGACACGTGACTCCCACGTGATTCCCACGTGATTGACACGTGATTCCCACGTGATTCCCACGTGATTTCCACGTGATTGACACGTGATTCCCACGTGATGCCCACGTGATTGACACGTGATTCCCACGTGAATGATACGTAGTTCCCACGGGATTCCCACGTGATTCCCACGTGATTCCCACGTGATTGACACGTGATTCCCACGTGATTCCCACGTGATTGACACGTGATTCCCACGTGATTTCCACGTGATTCCAACGTGATTGACACGTGATTCCCAAATGATTCCCACGTGATTTCCACGTGATTCACTCGTGATTGACACGTGATTCCCACATGATTCCCACGTGATTGACACGTGATTCCCCGGAGATTCCCACGTGATTGACACGTGATTCCCACGTGATTCCCACGTGATTGACACGTGATTCCCACGTGATTCCCACGTGATTCCCACGTGATTTCCACGTGATTGACACGTGATTCCCACGTGAATCTCACGTGATTCCCACGTGATTTCCACATGAATGACACGTGATTCCCATGTGATTCCCACGTGATACCCACGTGATTGACACGTGACTCCCAGGTGATTCCAACGTGATTCCCTCGTGATCCCCACGTGATGCGCACGTGATGCCCACGTGATTGATACGTGATTCCCACGTGATTGACACGTGATTCCCACGTGATTCCCACGTGATTGACACGTTATTCCCAAATGATTCCCACGTGATTCACTCGTGATTGACACGTGACTTCCACATGATTCCAACGTGATGGACACGTGATTTCCAAGTGATTATCACGTGATTAACATGTGATTCCCACGTGACTCCCACGTGATTCCCACGTGATTGACACGTGATTCCCACGTGATTCCCACGTGATTGACGCATGATTCCCACGTGATTCCCACGTGATTGACACGTGATTCCCACGTGATTACCACGTGACCACCACATGATTCCCACGTGATTGACACGTGATTCCCACGTGATTCCCTCATTATTGACACGTGACTCCCACGTGATTTCCACGTGATTGACACGTGATTCCCACGTGATTCCCACGTGATTGACACGTGATTCTCACGTGAATGATACGTAGTTCCCACGGGATTCCCACGTGATTCCCACGTGATTCCCACGTGATTGACACGTGATTCCCATGTGATTCCCACGTGATTGACACGTGATTCCCACGTGATTTCCACGTGATTCCAACGTGATTGACACGTGATTCCCAAATGATTCCCACGTGATTCCCACGTGATTCACTCGTGATTGACACGTGTTTCCCACATGATTCCCACGTGATTGACACGTGATTCCCCGGTGATTCCCACGTGATTGACACCTGATTCCCACGTCATTCCCACGTGATTGACACGTGATTGACACGTGATTCCCACGTGAATCTCACGTGATTCCCACGTGATACCCACGTGAGTCCCACGTGATTGACACGTGATTCCCACGTGATTGACACGTGATTCCCTCGTGATTCCCAAGTGATTGACACGTGATTCCCTCGTGATTTCCACATGAATGACACGTGATTCCCACGTGATTCCCACGTGATTCCCACGTGATTCCCACGTGATTCCCACATGATTGACACGTTACTCCCACGTGATTCCCACGTGATTGACACGTGATTCACACGTGATACCCACGTGATTGACACGTGATTCCCACGTGAGTCCCACGTGATTCCTACGTGATTCCCACGTGATTGACACGTGATTCCCAAGTGATTCCCATGTGATTCCCACGTGATTGACACGTGATTCCCAAGTGATTCCCATGTGATTCCCACATGATTGACACATCATTCCCAAGTGATTCCCTTGTGATTCCCACGTAATTGACACGTGATTACCACGTGATTCCCATGCGATTCCCACGTGATTGACACGTGATTCCCACGTGATTCCCACGTGATTGATACGTGATTCCCACGTTATTCCCACGTGATGAACAAGTGATTCTTACGTGATTCCCACGTGATTCCCACGTGATTGACACGTGATACCCACATGATTCCAATGTGATTCCCACGTGATTGACACGTGATTCCCACGTGATTCCCACGTGATACCCACGTGATTGACAGGTGATTCCCACGTGATTCCCACGTGATTCCCACGTGATTGACACGTGAATACCACGTGAAACCACGTGATTCCCACGTGATACCCAAGTGATTGACACGTGATTCCCACGTGATTCACACGTGATTGACACGTGATTCCCACGTGATTCCCTCGTGATTCCCACGTGATTGACACGTAATTCCCACGTGATTCCCACGTGATTCCCACGTGTTTCCCACGAGATTGACACGTGATTCCCACGTGATTCCCACGTGATTGACAGGTGATTCCCACGTGATTCCCACGTGATTGACATGTTATTCCCAAGTGATTCCCACGTGATTCACTCGTGATTGACACGTGACTTCCACATGATTCCCACGTGATGGACACGTGATTCCCAAGTGATTATCACGTGATTAACATGTGATTCCCACGTGATTCCCAAGTGACTCCCACGTGATTCCCACGTGATTGACACGTGATTCCCACGTGATTCCCACGTGATTTCCACGTGATTGACACGTGATTCCAACGTGATGCCCACGTGATTGACACGTGATTCCCACGTGAATGGTACGTAGTTCCCACGGGATTCCCACGTGATTCCCACGTGATTCCCACGTGATTGACACGTGATTCCGACGTGATTCCCACGTGATTGACACGTGATTCCCACGTGATTTCCACGTGATTCCAACGTGATTGACACGTGATTCCCAAATGATTCCCACGTGATTTCCACGTGATTCACTCGTGATTGACACGTGATTCCCACATGATTCCCACGTGATTGACACGTGATTTCCCGGTGATGCCCACGTGATTGACACGTGATTCCCACGTGATTCCCACGTGATTGACAAGTGATTGACACGTGATTCCCACGTGAATCTCACGTGATTCCCACGTGATTTCCACATGAATGACACGTGATTCCCATGTGATTCCCACGTGATACCCACGTGATTGACACGTGACTCCCAGGTGATTCCAACGTGATTCCCTCGTGATCCCCACGTGATGCGCACGTGATGCCCACGTGATTGATACGTGTTTCCCACGTGATTGACACGTGATTCCCAAGTGATTCCCACGTGATTGACACGTGATTCCCTCGTGATTCCCAAGTGATTGACACGTGATTCCCTCGTGATTTCCACATGAATGACACGTGATTACCATGTGATTCCCACGTGATTCCCACGTGATTCCCACGTGATACCCACGTGACTGACACGTGACTCCCACGTGATTCCAACGTGATTCCCTCGTGATCCACACGTGATTGACACGTGGTTCCCACGTTACTCCCCCGTGATTCCCACGTGATTGACAGGTGATTCCCTCGTGAGTCTCATGTTATTGACACGTGATTCGCTCGTGATTCCAACGTGACTCCCTCGTGATTCCCACGTTATTGACACATGATTCCCACGTTATTCCCACGTGATTCCCACGTGATACCCACGTGATTGACACGTGATTCCCACGTGATTGACATGTGATTCCAACGTGATTGACACGTGATTCCCACGTGACTGACACGTGAGTCCCACGTGATTCCCAGGTGATTCCCACGTGATTACCACGTGATTGACAGGTGATTCCCAAGTGATTCCCGTGTGATTCCCACGTGATTGACACGTGATTCCCACTTGATTCTCACGTGATTGACACGTGATTCCCACGTGATTCCACGTGATTGACACGTGATTCCCAAGTGATTCCCACGTGATTGCCACGTGATTCCCACGTGATTCTCACATGATTTCCACGTGATTGACACCTGATTCCCACGTGATTTCCACGTGATTGACACGTGATTCCCACGTGAATGATATGTAGTTCCCACGGGATTCCCACGTGATTCCCACGTGATTCCCACGTGATTGACACGTGATTCCCATTTGATTCCCACGTGATTGACACGTGACTCCCACGTGATTCCCACGTGATTCCCACGTGATTCACTCGTGATTGACACGTGATTCCCACGTGATTGACACGTGATTCCCCGGTGATTCCCACGTGATTGACACGTGATTCCCACGTGATTCCCACGTGATTCCCACGTGATTCTCACATGATTGACACGTTACTCCCACGTGATTCCCACGTGATTGACATGTGATTCCCAAGTGATTCCCACGTGATTGACACGTGATTCCCTCGTGATTCCCAAGTGATTGACACGTGATTCCCTCGTGATTTACACATGAATGACACGTGATTACCACGTGATTCCCACGTGATTCCCACGTGATTCCCACGTGATACCCCCGTGACTGACACGTGACTCCCACGTGATTCCAACGTGATTCCCTCGTGATCCCCTCGTGATTGACACGTGGTTCCCCGGTGATTCCCACGTGATTGACACATGATTCCCACGTGATTCCCACGTGATTCCCACGTGATTCTCACATGATTGACACGTTACTCCCACGTGATTCCCACGTGATTGACATGTGATTCCCAAGTGATTCCCGTGTGATTCCCACGTGATTGACACGTGATTCCCACGTGATTCCCACGTGATTGACACGTAATTCCCACTTGATTCTCACGTGATTGACACGTGATTCCCACGTGATTCCACGTGATTGACACGTGATTCTCATGTGATTCCCACGTGATTCCCACTTGATTCCCACGTGATTCTCACGTGATTCCCAAGTGATTGACACGTGATTCCAAAGTGATTCCCACGTGATACCCACGTGATTGACACGTGATTAGCACGTGATTTCAACGTGTTTCCCACGTGATCCCCACGTGATGCGCACGTGATTCCCACGTGATTGACACGTGATTCCCACGTGATTGACACGTGATTCCCACGTGATTCCCACGTGATATCCACGTGATTGACACGTGATTCCCAGGCGATTCCCACGTGATTCCCACGTGATTGACATATGATTCCTATGTGATTCCCACGTGATTGCCACGTGATTCCCACGTGATTCCCACGTGAATTACAGGTGATTCCCATGTGATTCCCATGTGATTCCCACGTGATTGACACGTGATTTCCACGTGATTCCCACGTGATTGATACGTGATTCCCACGTTATTCTCACATGATGGACAAGTGATTCCCACGTGATTCCCATGTGATTCCCACGTGATTCCCTCGTGATACACACGTGATTGACCCGTGAATCGCACGTGATTCCCACGTTATTCACATGTGATTCCCTCGTGATTCCCACGCGATTCCCACGTGATTGACACGTGATTCCCACGTGATTGACACGTGATTCCCACGTGATTCCCACGTGATTCCCACGTGATTGACACGTGATTCCCACGTGATACCCACGTGATTGACACGTGATTCCCACGTGAGTCCCACGTGATTCCTACGTGATTCCCACGTGATTGACATGTGATTCCCAAGTGATTCCCATGTGATTCCCACGTGATTGACACGTAATTCCCACGTGATTCCCATGTGATTCCCACATGATTGACACATCATTCCCAAGTGATTCCCATGTGATTCCCACGTAATTGACACGTGATTACCACGTGATTCCCATGCGATTCCCACGTGATTGACACGTGATTCCCACGTGATTCCCACGTGATTGATACGTGATTCCCACGTTATTCCCACGTGATGAACAAGTGATTCTTACGTGATTCCCACGTGATTCCCACGTGATTGACACGTGATACCCACATGATTCCAATGTGATTCCCACGTGATTGACACGTGATTCCCACATGATTCCCACGTGATACCCACGTGATTGACAGGTGATTCCCACGTGATTCCCACGTGATTGACACGTGATTACCACGTGAAACCACGTGATTCCCACGTGATACCCACGTGATTGACACTTGATTCCCACGTGATTCACACGTGATTGACACGTGATTCCCACGTGATTCCCTCCTGATTCCCACGTGATTGACACGTAATTCCCACGTGATTCCCACGTGATTCCCACGTGTTTCCCACGAGATTGACACGTGATTCCCACGTGATTCCCACGTGATTGACAGGTGATTCCCACGTGATTCCCACGTGATTGACACGTTATTCCCAAGTGATTCCCACGTGATTCACTCGTGATTGACACGTGACTTCCACATGATTCCCACGTGATGGACACGTGATTCCCACGTGATTCCCACGTGATTTCCACGTGATTGACACGTGATTCCCACGTGATTCCCAAGTGACTCCCACGTGATTCCCACGTGATTGACACGTGATTCCCACGTGATTCCCACGTGATTGACGCATGATTCCCACGTGATTCCCACGTGATTCCCACATGATTGACACGTGACTCCCACGTGATTCCCACGTGATTGACACGTGATTCCCACGTGATTCCCACGTGATTTCCACGTGATTGACACGTGATTCCCACGTGATGCCCACGTGATTGACACGTGATTCCCACGTGAATGATACGTAGTTCCCACGGGATTCCCACGTGATTCCCACGTGATTCCCACGTGATTGACACGTGATTCCCACGTGATTCCCACGTGATTGACACGTGATTCCCACGTGATTTCCACGTGATTCCAACGTGATTTACACGTGATTCCCAAATGATTCCCACGTGATTTCCACGTGATTCACTCGTGATTGACACGTGATTCCCACATGATTCCCACGTGATTGACACGTGATTCCCCGGAGATTCCCACGTGATTGACACGTGATTCTCACGTGATTCCCACGTGATTGAAAAGTGATTGACACGTGATTCCCACGTGAATCTCACGTGATTCCAACGTGATTTCCACATGAATGACACGTGATTCCCATGTGATTCCCACGTGATACCCACGTGATTGACACGTGACTCCCAGGTGATTCCAACGTGATTCCCTCGTGATCCCCACGTGATGCGCACGTGATGCCCACGTGATTGATACGTGATTCTCACGTGATTGACACGTGATTCCCACGTGATTCCCACGTGATTGACACGTGATTCCCTCATGATTCCCAAGTGATTGACACGTGATTCCCTCGTGATTTCCACATGAATGACACGTGATTACCACGTGATTCCCATGTGATTCCCACGTGATTCCCACGTGATACCCACGTGACTGACACGTGACTCCCACGTGATTCCAACGTGATTCCCTCGTGATCCCCACGTGATTGACACCTGGTTCCCACGTTACTCCCCCGTGATTCCCACGTGATTGACAGGTGATTCCCTCGTGAGTCTCATGTTATTGACACGTGATTCGCTCGTGATTCCAACGTGACTCCCTCGTGATTCCCACGTTATTGACACGTGATTCTCACGTTATTCCCACGTGATTCCCTCGTGATTGACACGTTATTCCCAAGTGATTCCCACGTGATTCACTCGTGATTGACACGTGACTTCCACATGATTCCAACGTGATGGACACGTGATTTCCAAGTGATTATCACGTGATTAACATGTGATTCCCACGTGATTCCCACTTGACTCCCACGTGATTCCCACGTGATTGACACGTGATTCCCACGTGATTCCCACGTGATTGACGCATGATTCCCACGTGATTCCCACGTGATTGACACGTGATTCCCACGTGATTACCACGTGACTCCCACATGATTCCCACGTGATTGACACGTGATTCCCACGTGATTCCCACATTATTGACACGTGACTCCCACGTGATTCCCACGTGATTGACAAGTGATTCCCACGTGATTCCCACGTGATTGACACGTGATTTTCACGTGAATGATACGTAGTTCCCACGGGATTCCCACGTGATTCCCACGTGATTCCCACGTGATTGACACGTGATTCCCATGTGATTCCCACGTGATTGACACGTGATTACCACGTGATTTCCACGTGATTCCAACGTGATTGACACGTGATTCCCAAATGATTCCCACGTGATTCCCACGTGATTCACTCGTGATTGACACGTGATTCCCACATGATTCCCACGTGATTGACACGTGATTCCCCGGTGATTCCCACGTGATTGACACCTGATTCCCACGTGATTCCCACGTGATTGACACGTGATTGACACGTGATTCCCACGTGAATCTCACGTGATTCCCACGTGATACCCACGTGAGTCCCACGTGATTGACACGTGATTCCCACGTGATTGACACGTGATTCCCTCCTGATTCCCAAGTGATTGACACGTGATTCCCTCGTGATTTCCACATGAATGACACGTGATTCCCACGTGATTCCCACGTGATTGACACGTGATTCCCACGTGATACCCACGTGATTGACACGTGATTCCCACGTGAGTCCCACGTGATTCCTACGTGATTCCCACGTGATTGACACGTGATTCCCAAGTGATTCCCACGTGATTGACACGTGATTCCCACGTGAGTGCCACGTGATTCCTACGTGATTCCCACGTGATTGACACGTGATTCCCACGTGAGTCCCACGTGATTCCTACGTGATTCCCACGTGATTGACACGTGACTCCCACATGATTCCCACGTGATTGACACGTGATTCCCACGTGATTCCCACATTATTGACACGTGACTCCCACGTGATTCCCACGTGATTGACAAGTGATTCCCACGTGATTCCCACGTGATTGACACGTGATTCCCACGTGAATCTCACGTGATTCCCACGTGATTTCCACATGAATGACACGTGATTCCCATGTGATTCCCACGTGATACCCACGTGATTGACACGTGACTCCCAGGTGATTCCAACGTGATTCCCTCGTGATCCCCACGTGATGCGCACGTGATGCCCACGTGATTGATACGTGATTCCCACGTGATTGACACGTGATTCCCACATGATTCCCACGTGATTGACACGTTATTCCCAAGTGATTCCCACGTGATTCACTCGTGATTGACACGTGACTTCCACATGATTCCAACGTGATGGACACGTGATTTCCAAGTGATTATCACGTGATTAACATGTGATTCCCACGTGATTCCCTCGTGATTCCCAAGTGATTGACACGTGATTCCCTCGTGATTTCCACATGAATGACACGTGATTCCCACGTGATTCCCACGTGATTGACACGTGATTCCCACGTGATACCCACGTGATTGACACGTGATTCCCACGTGAGTCCCACGTGATTCCTACGTGATTCCCACGTGATTGACACGTGATTCCCAAGTGATTCCCATGTGATTCCCACGTGATTGACACGTGATTCCCACATGATTCCCACGTGATACCCACGTGATTGACAGGTGATTCCCACGTGATTCCCACGTGATTGACACGTGATTACCACGTGAAACCACGTGATTCCCACGTGATACCCACGTGATTGACACTTGATTCCCACGTGATTCACACGTGATTGACACGTGATTCCCACGTGATTCCCTCCTGATTCCCACGTGATTGACACGTAATTCCCACGTGATTCCCACGTGATTCCCACGTGTTTCCCACGAGATTGACACGTGATTCCCACGTGATTCCCACGTGATTGACAGGTGATTCCCACGTGATTCCCACGTGATTGACACGTTATTCCCAAGTGATTCCCACGTGATTCACTCGTGATTGACACGTGACTTCCACATGATTCCCACGTGATGGACACGTGATTCCCACGTGATTCCCACGTGATTTCCACGTGATTGACACGTGATTCCCACGTGATTCCCAAGTGACTCCCACGTGATTCCCACGTGATTGACACGTGATTCCCACGTGATTCCCACGTGATTGACGCATGATTCCCACGTGATTCCCACGTGATTCCCACATGATTGACACGTGACTCCCACGTGATTCCCACGTGATTGACACGTGATTCCCACGTGATTCCCACGTGATTTCCACGTGATTGACACGTGATTCCCACGTGATGCCCACGTGATTGACACGTGATTCCCACGTGAATGATACGTAGTTCCCACGGGATTCCCACGTGATTCCCACGTGATTCCCACGTGATTGACACGTGATTCCCACGTGATTCCCACGTGATTGACACGTGATTCCCACGTGATTTCCACGTGATTCCAACGTGATTTACACGTGATTCCCAAATGATTCCCACGTGATTTCCACGTGATTCACTCGTGATTGACACGTGATTCCCACATGATTCCCACGTGATTGACACGTGATTCCCCGGAGATTCCCACGTGATTGACACGTGATTCTCACGTGATTCCCACGTGATTGAAAAGTGATTGACACGTGATTCCCACGTGAATCTCACGTGATTCCAACGTGATTTCCACATGAATGACACGTGATTCCCATGTGATTCCCACGTGATACCCACGTGATTGACACGTGACTCCCAGGTGATTCCAACGTGATTCCCTCGTGATCCCCACGTGATGCGCACGTGATGCCCACGTGATTGATACGTGATTCTCACGTGATTGACACGTGATTCCCACGTGATTCCCACGTGATTGACACGTGATTCCCTCATGATTCCCAAGTGATTGACACGTGATTCCCTCGTGATTTCCACATGAATGACACGTGATTACCACGTGATTCCCATGTGATTCCCACGTGATTCCCACGTGATACCCACGTGACTGACACGTGACTCCCACGTGATTCCAACGTGATTCCCTCGTGATCCCCACGTGATTGACACCTGGTTCCCACGTTACTCCCCCGTGATTCCCACGTGATTGACAGGTGATTCCCTCGTGAGTCTCATGTTATTGACACGTGATTCGCTCGTGATTCCAACGTGACTCCCTCGTGATTCCCACGTTATTGACACGTGATTCTCACGTTATTCCCACGTGATTCCCTCGTGATTGACACGTTATTCCCAAGTGATTCCCACGTGATTCACTCGTGATTACCACGTGACCACCACATGATTCCCACGTGATTGACACGTGATTCCCACGTGATTCCCTCATTATTGACACGTGACTCCCACGTGATTTCCACGTGATTGACACGTGATTCCCACGTGATTCCCACGTGATTGACACGTGATTCTCACGTGAATGATACGTAGTTCCCACGGGATTCCCACGTGATTCCCACGTGATTCCCACGTGATTGACACGTGATTCCCATGTGATTCCCACGTGATTGACACGTGATTCCCACGTGATTTCCACGTGATTCCAACGTGATTGACACGTGATTCCCAAATGATTCCCACGTGATTCCCACGTGATTCACTCGTGATTGACACGTGTTTCCCACATGATTCCCACGTGATTGACACGTGATTCCCCGGTGATTCCCACGTGATTGACACCTGATTCCCACGTCATTCCCACGTGATTGACACGTGATTGACACGTGATTCCCACGTGAATCTCACGTGATTCCCACGTGATACCCACGTGAGTCCCACGTGATTGACACGTGATTCCCACGTGATTGACACGTGATTCCCTCGTGATTCCCAAGTGATTGACACGTGATTCCCTCGTGATTTCCACATGAATGACACGTGATTCCCACGTGATTCCCACGTGATTCCCACGTGATTCCCACGTGATTCCCACATGATTGACACGTTACTCCCACGTGATTCCCACGTGATTGACACGTGATTCACACGTGATACCCACGTGATTGACACGTGATTCCCACGTGAGTCCCACGTGATTCCTACGTGATTCCCACGTGATTGACACGTGATTCCCAAGTGATTCCCATGTGATTCCCACGTGATTGACACGTGATTCCCAAGTGATTCCCATGTGATTCCCACATGATTGACACATCATTCCCAAGTGATTCCCTTGTGATTCCCACGTAATTGACACGTGATTACCACGTGATTCCCATGCGATTCCCACGTGATTGACACGTGATTCCCACGTGATTCCCACGTGATTGATACGTGATTCCCACGTTATTCCCACGTGATGAACAAGTGATTCTTACGTGATTCCCACGTGATTCCCACGTGATTGACACGTGATACCCACATGATTCCAATGTGATTCCCACGTGATTGACACGTGATTCCCACGTGATTCCCACGTGATACCCACGTGATTGACAGGTGATTCCCACGTGATTCCCACGTGATTCCCACGTGATTGACACGTGAATACCACGTGAAACCACGTGATTCCCACGTGATACCCAAGTGATTGACACGTGATTCCCACGTGATTCACACGTGATTGACACGTGATTCCCACGTGATTCCCTCGTGATTCCCACGTGATTGACACGTAATTCCCACGTGATTCCCACGTGATTCCCACGTGTTTCCCACGAGATTGACACGTGATTCCCACGTGATTCCCACGTGATTGACAGGTGATTCCCACGTGATTCCCACGTGATTGACATGTTATTCCCAAGTGATTCCCACGTGATTCACTCGTGATTGACACGTGACTTCCACATGATTCCCACGTGATGGACACGTGATTCCCAAGTGATTATCACGTGATTAACATGTGATTCCCACGTGATTCCCAAGTGACTCCCACGTGATTCCCACGTGATTGACACGTGATTCCCACGTGATTCCCACGTGATTTCCACGTGATTGACACGTGATTCCAACGTGATGCCCACGTGATTGACACGTGATTCCCACGTGAATGGTACGTAGTTCCCACGGGATTCCCACGTGATTCCCACGTGATTCCCACGTGATTGACACGTGATTCCGACGTGATTCCCACGTGATTGACACGTGATTCCCACGTGATTTCCACGTGATTCCAACGTGATTGACACGTGATTCCCAAATGATTCCCACGTGATTTCCACGTGATTCACTCGTGATTGACACGTGATTCCCACATGATTCCCACGTGATTGACACGTGATTTCCCGGTGATGCCCACGTGATTGACACGTGATTCCCACGTGATTCCCACGTGATTGACAAGTGATTGACACGTGATTCCCACGTGAATCTCACGTGATTCCCACGTGATTTCCACATGAATGACACGTGATTCCCATGTGATTCCCACGTGATACCCACGTGATTGACACGTGACTCCCAGGTGATTCCAACGTGATTCCCTCGTGATCCCCACGTGATGCGCACGTGATGCCCACGTGATTGATACGTGTTTCCCACGTGATTGACACGTGATTCCCAAGTGATTCCCACGTGATTGACACGTGATTCCCTCGTGATTCCCAAGTGATTGACACGTGATTCCCTCGTGATTTCCACATGAATGACACGTGATTACCATGTGATTCCCACGTGATTCCCACGTGATTCCCACGTGATACCCACGTGACTGACACGTGACTCCCACGTGATTCCAACGTGATTCCCTCGTGATCCACACGTGATTGACACGTGGTTCCCACGTTACTCCCCCGTGATTCCCACGTGATTGACAGGTGATTCCCTCGTGAGTCTCATGTTATTGACACGTGATTCGCTCGTGATTCCAACGTGACTCCCTCGTGATTCCCACGTTATTGACACATGATTCCCACGTTATTCCCACGTGATTCCCACGTGATACCCACGTGATTGACACGTGATTCCCACGTGATTGACATGTGATTCCAACGTGATTGACACGTGATTCCCACGTGACTGACACGTGAGTCCCACGTGATTCCCAGGTGATTCCCACGTGATTACCACGTGATTGACAGGTGATTCCCAAGTGATTCCCGTGTGATTCCCACGTGATTGACACGTGATTCCCACTTGATTCTCACGTGATTGACACGTGATTCCCACGTGATTCCACGTGATTGACACGTGATTCCCAAGTGATTCCCACGTGATTGCCACGTGATTCCCACGTGATTCTCACATGATTTCCACGTGATTGACACCTGATTCCCACGTGATTTCCACGTGATTGACACGTGATTCCCACGTGAATGATATGTAGTTCCCACGGGATTCCCACGTGATTCCCACGTGATTCCCACGTGATTGACACGTGATTCCCATTTGATTCCCACGTGATTGACACGTGACTCCCACGTGATTCCCACGTGATTCCCACGTGATTCACTCGTGATTGACACGTGATTCCCACGTGATTGACACGTGATTCCCCGGTGATTCCCACGTGATTGACACGTGATTCCCACGTGATTCCCACGTGATTCCCACGTGATTCTCACATGATTGACACGTTACTCCCACGTGATTCCCACGTGATTGACATGTGATTCCCAAGTGATTCCCACGTGATTGACACGTGATTCCCTCGTGATTCCCAAGTGATTGACACGTGATTCCCTCGTGATTTACACATGAATGACACGTGATTACCACGTGATTCCCACGTGATTCCCACGTGATTCCCACGTGATACCCCCGTGACTGACACGTGACTCCCACGTGATTCCAACGTGATTCCCTCGTGATCCCCTCGTGATTGACACGTGGTTCCCCGGTGATTCCCACGTGATTGACACATGATTCCCACGTGATTCCCACGTGATTCCCACGTGATTCTCACATGATTGACACGTTACTCCCACGTGATTCCCACGTGATTGACATGTGATTCCCAAGTGATTCCCGTGTGATTCCCACGTGATTGACACGTGATTCCCACGTGATTCCCACGTGATTGACACGTAATTCCCACTTGATTCTCACGTGATTGACACGTGATTCCCACGTGATTCCACGTGATTGACACGTGATTCTCATGTGATTCCCACGTGATTCCCACTTGATTCCCACGTGATTCTCACGTGATTCCCAAGTGATTGACACGTGATTCCAAAGTGATTCCCACGTGATACCCACGTGATTGACACGTGATTAGCACGTGATTTCAACGTGTTTCCCACGTGATCCCCACGTGATGCGCACGTGATTCCCACGTGATTGACACGTGATTCCCACGTGATTGACACGTGATTCCCACGTGATTCCCACGTGATATCCACGTGATTGACACGTGATTCCCAGGCGATTCCCACGTGATTCCCACGTGATTGACATATGATTCCTATGTGATTCCCACGTGATTGCCACGTGATTCCCACGTGATTCCCACGTGAATTACAGGTGATTCCCATGTGATTCCCATGTGATTCCCACGTGATTGACACGTGATTTCCACGTGATTCCCACGTGATTGATACGTGATTCCCACGTTATTCTCACATGATGGACAAGTGATTCCCACGTGATTCCCATGTGATTCCCACGTGATTCCCTCGTGATACACACGTGATTGACCCGTGAATCGCACGTGATTCCCACGTTATTCACATGTGATTCCCTCGTGATTCCCACGCGATTCCCACGTGATTGACACGTGATTCCCACGTGATTGACACGTGATTCCCACGTGATTCCCACGTGATTCCCACGTGATTGACACGTGATTCCCACGTGATACCCACGTGATTGACACGTGATTCCCACGTGAGTCCCACGTGATTCCTACGTGATTCCCACGTGATTGACATGTGATTCCCAAGTGATTCCCATGTGATTCCCACGTGATTGACACGTAATTCCCACGTGATTCCCATGTGATTCCCACATGATTGACACATCATTCCCAAGTGATTCCCATGTGATTCCCACGTAATTGACACGTGATTACCACGTGATTCCCATGCGATTCCCACGTGATTGACACGTGATTCCCACGTGATTCCCACGTGATTGATACGTGATTCCCACGTTATTCCCACGTGATGAACAAGTGATTCTTACGTGATTCCCACGTGATTCCCACGTGATTGACACGTGATACCCACATGATTCCAATGTGATTCCCACGTGATTGACACGTGATTCCCACATGATTCCCACGTGATACCCACGTGATTGACAGGTGATTCCCACGTGATTCCCACGTGATTGACACGTGATTACCACGTGAAACCACGTGATTCCCACGTGATACCCACGTGATTGACACTTGATTCCCACGTGATTCACACGTGATTGACACGTGATTCCCACGTGATTCCCTCCTGATTCCCACGTGATTGACACGTAATTCCCACGTGATTCCCACGTGATTCCCACGTGTTTCCCACGAGATTGACACGTGATTCCCACGTGATTCCCACGTGATTGACAGGTGATTCCCACGTGATTCCCACGTGATTGACACGTTATTCCCAAGTGATTCCCACGTGATTCACTCGTGATTGACACGTGACTTCCACATGATTCCCACGTGATGGACACGTGATTCCCACGTGATTCCCACGTGATTTCCACGTGATTGACACGTGATTCCCACGTGATTCCCAAGTGACTCCCACGTGATTCCCACGTGATTGACACGTGATTCCCACGTGATTCCCACGTGATTGACGCATGATTCCCACGTGATTCCCACGTGATTCCCACATGATTGACACGTGACTCCCACGTGATTCCCACGTGATTGACACGTGATTCCCACGTGATTCCCACGTGATTTCCACGTGATTGACACGTGATTCCCACGTGATGCCCACGTGATTGACACGTGATTCCCACGTGAATGATACGTAGTTCCCACGGGATTCCCACGTGATTCCCACGTGATTCCCACGTGATTGACACGTGATTCCCACGTGATTCCCACGTGATTGACACGTGATTCCCACGTGATTTCCACGTGATTCCAACGTGATTTACACGTGATTCCCAAATGATTCCCACGTGATTTCCACGTGATTCACTCGTGATTGACACGTGATTCCCACATGATTCCCACGTGATTGACACGTGATTCCCCGGAGATTCCCACGTGATTGACACGTGATTCTCACGTGATTCCCACGTGATTGAAAAGTGATTGACACGTGATTCCCACGTGAATCTCACGTGATTCCAACGTGATTTCCACATGAATGACACGTGATTCCCATGTGATTCCCACGTGATACCCACGTGATTGACACGTGACTCCCAGGTGATTCCAACGTGATTCCCTCGTGATCCCCACGTGATGCGCACGTGATGCCCACGTGATTGATACGTGATTCTCACGTGATTGACACGTGATTCCCACGTGATTCCCACGTGATTGACACGTGATTCCCTCATGATTCCCAAGTGATTGACACGTGATTCCCTCGTGATTTCCACATGAATGACACGTGATTACCACGTGATTCCCATGTGATTCCCACGTGATTCCCACGTGATACCCACGTGACTGACACGTGACTCCCACGTGATTCCAACGTGATTCCCTCGTGATCCCCACGTGATTGACACCTGGTTCCCACGTTACTCCCCCGTGATTCCCACGTGATTGACAGGTGATTCCCTCGTGAGTCTCATGTTATTGACACGTGATTCGCTCGTGATTCCAACGTGACTCCCTCGTGATTCCCACGTTATTGACACGTGATTCTCACGTTATTCCCACGTGATTCCCTCGTGATTGACACGTTATTCCCAAGTGATTCCCACGTGATTCACTCGTGATTGACACGTGACTTCCACATGATTCCAACGTGATGGACACGTGATTTCCAAGTGATTATCACGTGATTAACATGTGATTCCCACGTGATTCCCACTTGACTCCCACGTGATTCCCACGTGATTGACACGTGATTCCCACGTGATTCCCACGTGATTGACGCATGATTCCCACGTGATTCCCACGTGATTGACACGTGATTCCCACGTGATTACCACGTGACTCCCACATGATTCCCACGTGATTGACACGTGATTCCCACGTGATTCCCACATTATTGACACGTGACTCCCACGTGATTCCCACGTGATTGACAAGTGATTCCCACGTGATTCCCACGTGATTGACACGTGATTTTCACGTGAATGATACGTAGTTCCCACGGGATTCCCACGTGATTCCCACGTGATTCCCACGTGATTGACACGTGATTCCCATGTGATTCCCACGTGATTGACACGTGATTACCACGTGATTTCCACGTGATTCCAACGTGATTGACACGTGATTCCCAAATGATTCCCACGTGATTCCCACGTGATTCACTCGTGATTGACACGTGATTCCCACATGATTCCCACGTGATTGACACGTGATTCCCCGGTGATTCCCACGTGATTGACACCTGATTCCCACGTGATTCCCACGTGATTGACACGTGATTGACACGTGATTCCCACGTGAATCTCACGTGATTCCCACGTGATACCCACGTGAGTCCCACGTGATTGACACGTGATTCCCACGTGATTGACACGTGATTCCCTCCTGATTCCCAAGTGATTGACACGTGATTCCCTCGTGATTTCCACATGAATGACACGTGATTCCCACGTGATTCCCACGTGATTGACACGTGATTCCCACGTGATACCCACGTGATTGACACGTGATTCCCACGTGAGTCCCACGTGATTCCTACGTGATTCCCACGTGATTGACACGTGATTCCCAAGTGATTCCCACGTGATTGACACGTGATTCCCACGTGAGTGCCACGTGATTCCTACGTGATTCCCACGTGATTGACACGTGATTCCCACGTGAGTCCCACGTGATTCCTACGTGATTCCCACGTGATTGACACGTGACTCCCACATGATTCCCACGTGATTGACACGTGATTCCCACGTGATTCCCACATTATTGACACGTGACTCCCACGTGATTCCCACGTGATTGACAAGTGATTCCCACGTGATTCCCACGTGATTGACACGTGATTCCCACGTGAATCTCACGTGATTCCCACGTGATTTCCACATGAATGACACGTGATTCCCATGTGATTCCCACGTGATACCCACGTGATTGACACGTGACTCCCAGGTGATTCCAACGTGATTCCCTCGTGATCCCCACGTGATGCGCACGTGATGCCCACGTGATTGATACGTGATTCCCACGTGATTGACACGTGATTCCCACATGATTCCCACGTGATTGACACGTTATTCCCAAGTGATTCCCACGTGATTCACTCGTGATTGACACGTGACTTCCACATGATTCCAACGTGATGGACACGTGATTTCCAAGTGATTATCACGTGATTAACATGTGATTCCCACGTGATTCCCTCGTGATTCCCAAGTGATTGACACGTGATTCCCTCGTGATTTCCACATGAATGACACGTGATTCCCACGTGATTCCCACGTGATTGACACGTGATTCCCACGTGATACCCACGTGATTGACACGTGATTCCCACGTGAGTCCCACGTGATTCCTACGTGATTCCCACGTGATTGACACGTGATTCCCAAGTGATTCCCATGTGATTCCCACGTGATTGACACGTGTTTCCCAAGTGATTCCCATGTGATTCCCACATGATTGACACATCATTCCCAAGTGATTCCCATGTGATTCCCACGTAATTGACACGTGATTACCACGTGATTCCCATGCGATTCCCACGTGATTGACACGTTATTCCCACGTGATTCCCACGTGATTGATACGTGATTCCCACGTTATTCCCACGTGATGAACAAGTGATTCTTACGTGATTCCCACGTGATTCCCACGTGATTGACACGTGATACCCACATGATTCCAATGTGATTCCCACGTGATTGACACGTGATTCCCACGTGATTCCCACGTGATACCCACGTGATTGACAGGTGATTCCCACGTGATTCCCACGTGATTCCCACGTGATTGACACGTGATTACCACGTGAAACCACGTGATTCCCACGTGATACCCACGTGATTGACACGTGATTCCCACGTGATTCACACGTGATTGACACGTGATTCCCACGTGATTCCCTCGTGATTCCCACGTGATTGACACGTAATTCCCACGTGATTCCAACGTGATTCTCACGTGTTTCCCACGAGATTGACACGTGATTCCCACGTGATTCCCACGTGATTGACAGGTGATTCCCACGTGATTCCCACGTGATTGACACGTTATTCCCAAGTGATTCCCACGTGATTCACTCGTGATTGACACGTGACTTCCACATGATTCCCACGTGATGGAAATGTGATTCCCAAGTGATTATCACGTGATTAACATGTGATTCCCACGTGATTCCCAAGTGACTCCCACGTGATTCCCACGTGATTGACACGTGATTCCCACGTGATTCCCACGTGATTGACACGTGATTCCCCGGAGATTCCCACGTGATTGACACGTGATTCCCACGTGATTCCCACGTGATTGACAAGTGATTGACACGTGATTCCCACGTGAATCTCACGTGATTCCCACGTGATTTCCACATGAATGACACATGATTCCCATGTGATTCCCACGTGATACCCACGTGATTGACACGTGACTCCCAGGTGATTCCAACGTGATTCCCTCGTGATCCCCACGTGATGCGCACGTGATGCCCACGTGATTGATACGTGATTCCCACGTGATTGACACGTGATTCCCACGTGATTCCCACGTGATTGACACGTTATTCCCAAGTGATTCCCACGTGATTCACTCGTGATTGACACGTGACTTCCACATGATTCCAACGTGATGGACACGTGATTTCCAAGTGATTATCACATGATTAACATGTGATTCCCACGTGATTCCCACGTGACTCCCACGTGATTCCCACGTGATTGACACGTGATTCCCACGTGATTCCCACGTGATTGATGCATGATTCCCATGTGATTCCCACGTGATTGACACGTGATTCCCACGTGATTACCACGTGACTCCCACATGATTCCCACGTGATTGACACGTGATTCCCACGTGATTCCCACATTATTGACACGTGACTCCCACGTGATTCCCACGTGATTGACACGTGATTCCCACGTGATTCCCACGTGATTGACACGTGATTCTCACGTGAATGATACGTAGTTCCCACGGGATTCCCACGTGATTCCCACGTGATTCCCACGTGATTGACACGTGATTCCCATGTGATTCCCACGTGATTGACACGTGATTCCCACGTGATTTCCACGTGATTCCAACGTGATTGACACGTGATTCCCAAATGATTCCCACGTGATTCCCACGTGATTCACTCGTGATTGACACGTGATTCCCACATGATTCCCACGTGATTGACACGTGATTCCCCGGTGATTCCCACGTGATTGACACCTGATTCCCACGTGATTCCCACGTGATTGACACGTGATTGACACGTGATTCCCACGTGAATCTCACGTGATTCCCACGTGATACCCACGTGAGTCCCACGTGATTGACACGTGATTCCCACGTGATTGACACGTGATTCCCTCGTGATTCCCAAGTGATTGACACGTGATTCCCTCGTGATTTCCACATGAATGACACGTGATTCCCACGTGATTCCCACGTGATTGACACGTGATTCCCACGTGATACCCACGTGATTGACACGTGATTCCCACGTGAGTCCCACGTGTTTCCTACGTGATTCCCACGTGATTGACACGTGATTCCCAAGTGATTCCCATGTGATTCCCACGTGATTGACACGTGATTCCCAAGTGATTCCCATGTGATACCCACGTGATTGACACGTGATTCCCACGTGAGTCCCACGTGTTTCCTACGTGATTCCCACGTGATTGACACGTGATTCCCAAGTGATTCCAATGTGATTCCCACGTAATTGACACGTGATTACCACGTGATTCCCATGCGATTCCCACGTGATTGACACGTGATTCCCACTTGATTCCCACGTGACTGATACGTGATTCCCACGTTATTCCCACGTGATGAACAAGTGATTCTTACGTGATTCCCACGTGATTCCCACGTGATTGACACGTGATACCCACATGATTCCATTGTGATTCCCACGTGATTGACACGTGATTCCCACGTGATTCCCACGTGATTGACACGTTATTCCCAAGTGATTCCCACGTGATTCACTCGTGATTGACACGTGACTTCCACATGATTCCCACGTGATGGACATGTGATTCCCAAGTGATTATCACGTGATTAACATGTGATTCCCACGTGATTCCCAAGTGACTCCCACGTGATTCCCACGTGATTGACACGTGATTCCCACGTGATTCCCACGTGATTGACGCATGATTCCCACGTGATTCCCACGTGATTCCCACAGGATTGACACGTGACTCCCACGTGATTCCCACGTGATTGACACGTGATTCCCACGTGATTCCCACGTGATTTCCACGTGATTGACACGTGATTCCCACGTGATGCCCACGTGATTGACACGTGATTCCCACGTGAATGATACGTAGTTCCCACGGGATTCCCACGTGATTCCCACGTGATTCCCACGTGATTGATACGTGATTCCCACGTGATTCCCACGTGATTTCCACGTGATTCCAACGTGATTGACACGTGATTCCCAAATGATTCCCACGTGATTTCCACGTGATTCACTCGTGATTGACACGTGATTCCCACATGATTCCCACGTGATTGACACGTGATTCCCCGGTGATTCCCACGTGATTGACACGTGATTCCCACGTGATTCCCACGTGATTGACAAGTGATTGACACGTGATTCCCACGTGAATCTCACGTGATTCCCACGTGATTTCCACGTGAGTCCCACGTGATGCGCACGTGATTCCCACGTTATTGACACGTGATTCCCACGTGATTCCAACGTGATTCACACGTTTTTCCCAAGTGATTCCCACGTGATTCCCACGTGATATCAACGGGATTGACACGTGATTCCCACGTGATTCCCACGTGATTGACACGTGACTCCCACGTGATTCCCACGTGATTCCAACGTGATTGACAGGTGATTCCCACGTGATTCCCAAGTGATTGACATGTTATTCCCAAGTGATTCCCACGTGATTCACTCGTGATTGACACATGATTTCCACATGATTCCCACGTGATGAACACGTGATTCCCAAGTGACTATCACGTGATTAACATGTGATTCCCACGTGATTCCCATGTGACTCCCACGTGATTCCCACGTGATTGACACGTGATTCCCACGTTTTTCCGACGTGATTGACGCATGATTCCCCCGTGATTCCCACGTGATTCCCACATAATTGACACGTGACTCCCACGTGATTTCCACATGATTCCCACGTGATTCCCCCGTGGTTGACACGTTATTCCCACGTGATTCTCACGTGATTGACACGTGATTCCCACGTGATTTCCATGTGATTCCAACGTGATTGACACGTGATTCCCAAATGATTCCCACGTGATTCTCACGTGATTCACTCGTGATTGACACGTGATTTCCACATGATTCCCACGTGATTGACACGTGATTCCCCGGTGATTCCCACGTGATTGACACGTGATTCCCACGTGATTCCCAAGTGATTGACACGTGATTGACACGTGATTCCCACGTTAATCTCATGTGATTCCAACGTGATACCCACGTGAGTCCCACGTGATTGACACGTGATTCCCACGTGATTGACACGTGATTCCCAAGTGATTCCCACGTGATTGACATGTGATTCCCTCCTGATTCCCAAGTGATTGACACATGATTCCCTCGTGATTTCCACATGAATGACACGTGATTACCACGTGATTCCCATGTGATTCCCACGTGATACCCACATGATTGACACGTGATTCCCACGTGATTCCCACGTGATTCTCACGTGATTCCCACGTGATTGACACGTGATTCCCACTTAACTCCAACGTGAGTCCCTCGTGATCCCCACGTGATGCGCACGTGATGCCCACGTGATTGACACGTGATTCCCACGTGATTCCCACGTGATTCCCACGTGAATCCAACGTGATTGACACGTGATTTCCAAGTGACTCCCATGTGATTCCCACGTGATTGACACGTGATTGCCACGTGATTCCCCCGTGATAACCACGTGATTGACACGTGATTCCCACGTGATTGACATGTGATTCCCACGTGATTTCCACGTGATATCCAAGTGATTGACACGTGATTCCCATGCGATTCCCCCGAGATTCCCACGTGAGTCCCACGTGACTCCTACGTGATTCCCACGTGATTGACATGTGATTCCCACGTGATTCCCAATATATTCTCACGTTATTCCCACGTGATTGACACGTGATTCCCACGTGATTCCCACATGATTGACACGTGATTCCCTCGTGATTTCCACGTGATAGACACATGGTTACCACGTTATTCCCCTGTGATTCCCACGTGATTGACACGTGATTCCCTCGTGAGTCTCATGTGATTGACACGTGATTCCCACGTGATTCCCACGTGATTGACACGTGATTCCCAGGTGATTCCCACGTGATTCTCATGTGATTCCCAAATGATTCCCACGTGATTGACACGTGATTCCCAAGTCATTCCCACGTGATTCACACGTGAATGACACGTGACTCGCATGTGATTCTCACGGGATTCCCACATGATTGACACGTGACTCCACGTGATTCCCACGTGATTCCCACGTAATTCCCACGTGATTGACAGGTGATTCCCTCGTGATTCAAACCTGGTTGACACGTGACTCCCACGTGATACCCACGTGATTGTCACGTGATTCCCACGTGATTCACACGTGATTCCGACGTGATTGACACGTGATTCCCACGTAATTGACACGTGATTCGCTCGTGGTTCCCACGTGACTCCCTCGTGATTCCCACGTTATTGACACGTGATTCCCACGTGATATCCAAGTGATTGACACGTGATTCCGATGCGATTCCCACGAGATTCCCACGTGATTTACACGTGATTCCTACGTGATTCCCATGTGATTGACGCATGATTCCCACGTGATTCCCATGTGATTCCCACGTGATTCCCTCGTGATACACACGTGATTGACCCGTGATTCGCACATGATTCCCACGTTATTCACATGTGATTCCCTCGTGATTCCCACGCGATTCCCACGTGGTTGACACGTGATTCCCACCTGATTGACACGTGATTCCCACGTGATACCCACGTGATTGACACGTGATTCCCACGTGATTCCCACGTGAGTCTCACGTGATTCCTACGTGATTCCCACATGATTGACACGTGATTCCCAAGTGATTCCCATGTGATTCCCACGTGATTGACACGTGATTCCCAAGTGATTCCCATGTGATTCCCACATGATTGACAGATCATTCCCAAGTGATTCCCATGTGATTCCCACATATTTGGCACGTGATAACCACGTGATTCCCATGCGATTCCCACGTGATTGACACGTGATTCCCACGTGATTCCCACGTGATTGATACTTGATTCCCACGTTATTCCCACGTGATGAACAAGTGATTCTTACGTGATTCCCACGTGATTCCCACGTGATTGACACGTGATACCCACATGATTCCAATGTGATTCCCACGTGATTGACACGTGATTCCCACGTGATTCCCACATGATACCCACGTGATTGACAGGTGATTCCCACGTGATTCCCACGTGATTCCCTCGTGATCCCCACGTGATGCCCACGTGATGCCCACGTGATTGATACGTGATTCCCACGTGATTGACACGTGATTCCCAAGTGATTCCCAAGTGATTGACACGTGATTCCCTCGTGATTCCCAAGTGATTGACACGTGATTCCCTCGTGATTTCCACATGAATGACACGTGATTACCACGTGATTCCCACGTGATTCCCACGTGATACCCACGTGACTGACACGTGACTCCCACGTGATTCCAACGTGATTCCCTCGTGATCCCCACGTGATGCGCACGTGATGCCCATGGGATTGACACGTGATTCCCACGTGATTCCCACGTGATTCCAACGGATTGACACGTGATTCCCAAGTGATTCCCATGTGATTCCCACGTGATTGATACGTGATTCCCACGTGATTCCCACGTGATACCCACGTGATTGACACGTGATTCCCACGTGATTGACACGTGATTCCCACGTGATTCCCACGTGATATCCAAGTGATTGACACGTGATTCCCATGCGATTCCCCCGAGATTCCCACGTGATTGACACGTGATTCCTACGTGATTCCCACGTGACTGTCACGTGATTCCCACGTGATTCCCACATGATTGACACGTGATTCCCTCGTGATTTCCACGTGATTGACACGTGGTTCCCACGTTACTCCCCCGTGATTCCCACGTGATTGACAGGTGATTCCCTCGTGAGTCTCATGTTATTGACACGTGATTCGCTCGTGATTCCAACGTGACTCCCTCGTGATTCCCACGTTATTGACACGTGATTCCCACGTAGTTCCCACGTGATTCCCACGTGATACCCACGTGATTGACACGTGATTCCCACGTGATTGACATGTGATTCCAACGTGATTGACACGTGATTCCCACGTGACTGACACGTGATTCCCACGTGATTCCCAGGTGATTCCCACGTGATTACCACGTGATTGACAGGTGATTCCCAAGTGATTCCCGTGTGATTCCCACGTGATTGACACGTGATTCCCACTTGATTCTCACGTGATTGACACGTGATTCCCACGTGATTCCACGTGATTGACATGTGATTACCAAGTGATTCCCACGTGATTCCCACGTGATTCCCACGTGATTCTCACATGATTTCCACGTGATTGACACCTGATTCCCACGTGATTTCCACGTGATTGACACGTGATTCCCACGTGAATGATACGTAGTTCCCACGGGATTCCCACGTGATTCCCACGTGATTCCCACGTGATTGACACGTGATTCCCATATGATTCCCACGTGATTGACACATGATTCCCACGTGATTTCCACGTGATTCCAACGTGATTGACACGTGATTCCGAAATGATTCCCACCTGATTCCCACGTGATTCACTCGTGATTGACACGTGATTCCCACATGATTCCCACGTGATTGACACGTGATTCCCCGGTGATTCCCACGTGATTGACACGTGATTCCCACGTGATTCCCACGTGATTCCCACGTGATTCCCACATGATTGACACGTTACTCCCACGTGATTCCCACGTGATTGACATGTGATTCCCAAGTGATTCCCGTGTGATTCCCACGTGATTGACACGTGATTCCCGTGTGATTCCCACGTGATTGACACGTGATTCCCACTTGATTCTCACGTGATTGACACGTGATTCCCACGTGATTCCACGTGATTGACACGTGATTCTCATGTGATTCCCACGTGATTCCCACGTGATTCCCACGTGATTGACCCGTGATTCCCACTTGATTCTCACGTGATTGACACGTGATTCCAAAGTGATTCCCACGTGATACCCACGTGATTGACACGTGATTAGCACGTGATTTCAACGTGTTTCCCACGTGATCCCCACGTGGTGCGCACGTGATTCCCACGTGATTGACAGGTGATTCCCATGTGATTCCCACGTGATTCCAACGTGATTCACACGTGATTCCCAAGTCATTCCAACGTGATACCCACGTGATTGACACGTGATTCCCACGTGATTCCCACGTGATATCCACGTGATTGACACGTGATTCCCAGGCGATTCCCACGTGATTCCCACGTGATTGACACATGATTCCTATGTGATTCCCACGTGATTGCCACGTGATTGACACGTGATTCCCACGTGATTCCCACGTGATATCCACGTGATTGACACGTGATTCCCAGGCGATTCCCACGTGATTCCCACGTGATTGACACATGATTCCTATGTGATTCCCACGTGATTGCCACGTGATTCCCACGTGATTCCCACGTGAATTACAGGTGATTCCCATGTGATTCCCATGTGATTCCCACGTGATTGACACGTGATTTCCACGTGATTCCCACGTGATTGACACGTGATACCCACATGATTCCAATGTGATTCCCACGTGATTGACACGTGATTCCCACGTGATTCCCACGTGATACCCACGTGATTGACAGGTGATTCCCACGTGATTCCCACGTGATTCCCACGTGATTGACACGTGATTACCACGTGAAACCACGTGATTCCCACGTGATACCCACGTGATTGACACGTGATTCCCACGTGATTCACACGTGATTGACACGTGATTCCCACGTGATTCCCTCGTGATTCCCACGTGATTGACACGTAATTCCCACGTGATTCCAACGTGATTCTCACGTGTTTCCCACGAGATTGACACGTGATTCCCACGTGATTCCCACGTGATTGACAGGTGATTCCCACGTGATTCCCACGTGATTGACACGTTATTCCCAAGTGATTCCCACGTGATTCACTCGTGATTGACACGTGACTTCCACATGATTCCAACGTGATGGACACGTGATTTCCAAGTGATTATCACGTGATTAACATGTGATTCCCACGTGATTCCCACGTGACTCCCACGTGATTCCCACGTGATTGACACGTGATTCCCACGTGATTCCCACGTGATTGATGCATGATTCCCATGTGATTCCCACGTGATTGACACGTGATTCCCACGTGATTACCACGTGACTCCCACATGATTCCCACGTGATTGACACGTGATTCCCACGTGATTCCCACATTATTGACACGTGACTCCCACGTGATTCCCACGTGATTGACACGTGATTCCCACGTGATTCCCACGTGATTGACACGTGATTCTCACGTGAATGATACGTAGTTCCCACGTGATTCCCACGTGATTCCCACGTGATTCCCACGTGATTGACACGTGATTCCCATGTGATTCCCACGTGATTGACACGTGATTCCCACGTGATTTCCACGTGATTCCAACGTGATTGACACGTGATTCCCAAATGATTCCCACGTGATTCCCACGTGATTCACTCGTGATTGACACGTGATTCCCACATGATTCCCACGTGATTGACACGTGATTCCCCGGTGATTCCCACGTGATTGACACCTGATTCCCACGTGATTCCCACGTGATTGACACGTGATTGACACGTGATTCCCACGTGAATCTCACGTGATTCCCACGTGATACCCACGTGAGTCCCACGAGATTGACACGTGATTCCCACGTGATTGACACGTGATTCCCTCGTGATTCCCAAGTGATTGACACGTGATTCCCTCGTGATTTCCACATGAATGACACGTGATTCCCACGTGATTCCCACGTGATTGACACGTGATTCCCACGTGATACCCACGTGATTGACACGTGATTCCCACGTGAGTCCCACGTGTTTCCTACGTGATTCCCACGTGATTGACACGTGATTCCCAAGTGATTCCCATGTGATTCCCACGTGATTGACACGTGATTCCCAAGTGATTCCCATGTGATTCCCACATGATTGACACATCATTCCCAAGTGATTCCCATGTGATTCCCACGTAATTGACACGTGATTACCACGTGATTCCCATGCGATTCCCACGTGATTGACACGTGATTCCCACGTGATTCCCACGTGATTGATACGTGATTCCCACGTTATTCCCACGTGATGAACAAGTGATTCTTACGTGATTCCCACGTGATTCCCACGTGATTGACACGTGATACCCACATGATTCCATTGTGATTCCCACGTGATTGACACGTGATTCCCACGTGATTCCCACGTGATTGACACGTTATTCCCAAGTGATTCCCACGTGATTCACTCGTGATTGACACGTGACTTCCACATGATTCCCACGTGATGGACATGTGATTCCCAAGTGATTATCACGTGATTAACATGTGATTCCCACGTGATTCCCAAGTGACTCCCACGTGATTCCCACGTGATTGACACGTGATTCCCACGTGATTCCCACGTGATTGACGCATGATTCCCACGTGATTCCCACGTGATTCCCACAGGATTGACACGTGACTCCCACGTGATTCCCACGTGATTGACACGTGATTCCCACGTGATTCCCACGTGATTTCCACGTGATTGACACGTGATTCCCACGTGATGCCCACGTGATTGACACGTGATTCCCACGTGAATGATACGTAGTTCCCACGGGATTCCCACGTGATTCCCACGTGATTCCCACGTGATTGATACGTGATTCCCACGTGATTCCCACGTGATTTCCACGTGATTCCAACGTGATTGACACGTGATTCCCAAATGATTCCCACGTGATTTCCACGTGATTCACTCGTGATTGACACGTGATTCCCACATGATTCCCACGTGATTGACACGTGATTCCCCGGTGATTCCCACGTGATTGACACGTGATTCCCACGTGATTCCCACGTGATTGACAAGTGATTGACACGTGATTCCCACGTGAATCTCACGTGATTCCCACGTGATTTCCACGTGAGTCCCACGTGATGCGCACGTGATTCCCACGTTATTGACACGTGATTCCCACGTGATTCCAACGTGATTCACACGTTTTTCCCAAGTGATTCCCACGTGATTCCCACGTGATATCAACGGGATTGACACGTGATTCCCACGTGATTCCCACGTGATTGACACGTGACTCCCACGTGATTCCCACGTGATTCCAACGTGATTGACAGGTGATTCCCACGTGATTCCCAAGTGATTGACATGTTATTCCCAAGTGATTCCCACGTGATTCACTCGTGATTGACACATGATTTCCACATGATTCCCACGTGATGAACACGTGATTCCCAAGTGACTATCACGTGATTAACATGTGATTCCCACGTGATTCCCATGTGACTCCCACGTGATTCCCACGTGATTGACACGTGATTCCCACGTTTTTCCGACGTGATTGACGCATGATTCCCCCGTGATTCCCACGTGATTCCCACATAATTGACACGTGACTCCCACGTGATTTCCACATGATTCCCACGTGATTCCCCCGTGGTTGACACGTGATTCCCACGTGATTCTCACGTGATTGACACGTGATTCCCACGTGATTTCCATGTGATTCCAACGTGATTGACACGTGATTCCCAAATGATTCCCACGTGATTCTCACGTGATTCACTCGTGATTGACACGTGATTTCCACATGATTCCCACGTGATTGACACGTGATTCCCCGGTGATTCCCACGTGATTGACACGTGATTCCCACGTGATTCCCAAGTGATTGACACGTGATTGACACGTGATTCCCACGTTAATCTCATGTGATTCCAACGTGATACCCACGTGAGTCCCACGTGATTGACACGTGATTCCCACGTGATTGACACGTGATTCCCAAGTGATTCCCACGTGATTGACATGTGATTCCCTCCTGATTCCCAAGTGATTGACACATGATTCCCTCGTGATTTCCACATGAATGACACGTGATTACCACGTGATTCCCATGTGATTCCCACGTGATACCCACATGATTGACACGTGATTCCCACGTGATTCCCACGTGATTCTCACGTGATTCCCACGTGATTGACACGTGATTCCCACTTAACTCCAACGTGAGTCCCTCGTGATCCCCACGTGATGCGCACGTGATGCCCACGTGATTGACACGTGATTCCCACGTGATTCCCACGTGATTCCCACGTGAATCCAACGTGATTGACACGTGATTTCCAAGTGACTCCCATGTGATTCCCACGTGATTGACACGTGATTGCCACGTGATTCCCCCGTGATAACCACGTGATTGACACGTGATTCCCACGTGATTCCCACGTGATTGACATGTGATTCCCACGTGATTTCCACGTGATTGCCACGTGATTGACACGTGATTCCCACGCGATTCCCACGTGATATCCACGTGATTGACACGTGACTCCTACGTGATTCCCACGTGATTGACATGTGATTCCCACGTGATTCCCAATATATTCTCACGTTATTCCCACGTGATTGACACGTGATTCCCACGTGATTCCCACATGATTGACACGTGATTCCCTCGTGATTTCCACGTGATAGACACATGGTTACCACGTTATTCCCCTGTGATTCCCACGTGATTGACACGTGATTCCCTCGTGAGTCTCATGTGATTGACACGTGATTCCCACGTGATTCCCACGTGATTGACACGTGATTCCCAGGTGATTCCCACGTGATTCTCATGTGATTCCCAAATGATTCCCACGTGATTGACACGTGATTCCCAAGTCATTCCCACGTGATTCACACGTGAATGACACGTGACTCGCATGTGATTCTCACGGGATTCCCACATGATTGACACGTGACTCCACGTGATTCCCACGTGATTCCCACGTAATTCCCACGTGATTGACAGGTGATTCCCTCGTGATTCAAACCTGGTTGACACGTGACTCCCACGTGATACCCACGTGATTGTCACGTGATTCCCACGTGATTCACACGTGATTCCGACGTGATTGACACGTGATTCCCACGTAATTGACACGTGATTCGCTCGTGGTTCCCACGTGACTCCCTCGTGATTCCCACGTGATTGACACGTGATTCCCACGTGATATCCAAGTGATTGACACGTGATTCCGATGCGATTCCCACGAGATTCCCACGTGATTTACACGTGATTCCTACGTGATTCCCATGTGATTGACGCATGATTCCCACGTGATTCCCATGTGATTCCCACGTGATTCCCTCGTGATACACACGTGATTGACCCGTGATTCGCACATGATTCCCACGTTATTCACATGTGATTCCCTCGTGATTCCCACGCGATTCCCACGTGATTGACACGTGATTCCCACCTGATTGACACGTGATTCCCACGTGATACCCACGTGATTGACACGTGATTCCCACGTGATTCCCACGTGAGTCTCACGTGATTCCTACGTGATTCCCACGTGATTGACACGTGATTCCCAAGTGATTCCCATGTGATTCCCACGTGATTGACACGTGATTCCCAAGTGATTCCCATGTGATTCCCACATGATTGACACATCATTCCCAAGTGATTCCCATGTGATTCCCACATAATTGGCACGTGATAACCACGTGATTCACATGCGATTACCACGTGATTGACACGTGATTCCCACGTGATTCCCACGTGATTGATACTTGATTCCCACGTTATTCCCACGTGATGAACAAGTGATTCTTACGTGATTCCCACGTGATTCCCACGTGATTGACACGTGATACCCACATGATTCCAATGTGATTCCCACGTGATTGACACGTGATTCCCACGTGATTCCCACATGATACCCACGTGATTGACAGGTGATTCCCACGTGATTCCCACGTGATTCCCTCGTGATCCCCACGTGATGCCCACGTGATGCCCACGTGATTGATACGTGATTCCCACGTGATTGACACGTGATTCCCAAGTGATTCCCAAGTGATTGACACGTGATTCCCTCGTGATTCCCAAGTGATTGACACGTGATTCCCTCGTGATTTCCACATGAATGACACGTGATTACCACGTGATTCCCACGTGATTCCCACGTGATACCCACGTGACTGACACGTGACTCCCACGTGATTCCAACGTGATTCCCTCGTGATCCCCACGTGATGCGCACGTGATGCCCATGGGATTGACACGTGATTCCCACGTGATTCCCACGTGATTCCAACGGATTGACACGTGATTCCCAAGTGATTCCCATGTGATTCCCACGTGATTGATACGTGATTCCCACGTGATTCCCACGTGATACCCACGTGATTGACACGTGATTCCCACGTGATTGACACGTGATTCCCACGTGATTCCCACATGATATCCAAGTGATTGACACGTGATTCCCATGCGATTCCCCCGAGATTCCCACGTGATTGACACGTGATTCCTACGTGATTCCCACGTGACTGTCACGTGATTCCCACGTGATTCCCACATGATTGACACGTGATTCCCTCGTGATTTCCACGTGATTGACACGTGGTTCCCACGTTACTCCCCCGTGATTGACACGTGATTCCCATATGATTCCCACGTGATTGACACGTGATTCCCCGGTGATTCCCACGTGATTGACACGTGATTCCCACGTGATTCCCACATGATTGACACGTTACTCCCACGTGATTCCCACGTGATTGACATGTGATTCCC
Organism: Muntiacus reevesi; assembly: GCF_963930625.1. Taxonomy (NCBI): domain Eukaryota; kingdom Metazoa; phylum Chordata; class Mammalia; order Artiodactyla; family Cervidae; genus Muntiacus; species Muntiacus reevesi. Next base: position 78,699 of record NW_027077948.1, read on the forward strand.
AAGTGATTCCCGTGTGATTCCCACGTGATTGACACGTGATTCCCGTGTGATTCCCACGTGATTGACACGTGATTCCCACTTGATTCTCACGTGATTGACAGGTGATTCCCTCGTGAGTCTCATGTTATTGACACGTGATTCGCTCGTGATTCCAACGTGACTCCCTCGTGATTCCCACGTTATTGACACGTGATTCCCACGTAGTTCCCACGTGATTCCCACGTGATACCCACGTGATTGACACGTGATTCCCACGTGATTGACATGTGATTCCAACGTGATTGACACGTGATTCCCACGTGACTGACACGTGATTCCCACGTGATTCCCAGGTGATTCCCACGTGATTACCACGTGATTGACAGGTGATTCCCAAGTGATTCCCGTGTGATTCCCACGTGATTGACACGTGATTCCCACTTGATTCTCACGTGATTGACACGTGATTCCCACGTGATTCCACGTGATTGACATGTGATTACCAAGTGATTCCCACGTGATTCCCACGTGATTCCCACGTGATTCTCACATGATTTCCACGTGATTGACACCTGATTCCCACGTGATTTCCACGTGATTGACACGTGATTCCCACGTGAATGATACGTAGTTCCCACGGGATTCCCACGTGATTCCCACGTGATTCCCACGTGATTGACACGTGATTCCCATATGATTCCCACGTGATTGACACATGATTCCCACGTGATTTCCACGTGATTCCAACGTGATTGACACGTGATTCCGAAATGATTCCCACCTGATTCCCACGTGATTCACTCGTGATTGACACGTGATTCCCACATGATTCCCACGTGATTGACACGTGATTCCCCGGTGATTCCCACGTGATTGACACGTGATTCCCACGTGATTCCCACGTGATTCCCACGTGATTCCCACATGATTGACACGTTACTCCCACGTGATTCCCACGTGATTGACATGTGATTCCCAAGTGATTCCCGTGTGATTCCCACGTGATTGACACGTGATTCCCGTGTGATTCCCACGTGATTGACACGTGATTCCCACTTGATTCTCACGTGATTGACACGTGATTCCCACGTGATTCCACGTGATTGACACGTGATTCTCATGTGATTCCCACGTGATTCCCACGTGATTCCCACGTGATTGACCCGTGATTCCCACTTGATTCTCACGTGATTGACACGTGATTCCAAAGTGATTCCCACGTGATACCCACGTGATTGACACGTGATTAGCACGTGATTTCAACGTGTTTCCCACGTGATCCCCACGTGGTGCGCACGTGATTCCCACGTGATTGACAGGTGATTCCCATGTGATTCCCACGTGATTCCAACGTGATTCACACGTGATTCCCAAGTCATTCCAACGTGATACCCACGTGATTGACACGTGATTCCCACGTGATTCCCACGTGATATCCACGTGATTGACACGTGATTCCCAGGCGATTCCCACGTGATTCCCACGTGATTGACACATGATTCCTATGTGATTCCCACGTGATTGCCACGTGATTGACACGTGATTCCCACGTGATTCCCACGTGATATCCACGTGATTGACACGTGATTCCCAGGCGATTCCCACGTGATTCCCACGTGATTGACACATGATTCCTATGTGATTCCCACGTGATTGCCACGTGATTCCCACGTGATTCCCACGTGAATTACAGGTGATTCCCATGTGATTCCCATGTGATTCCCACGTGATTGACACGTGATTTCCACGTGATTCCCACGTGATTGATACGTGATTCCCACGTTATTCTCACATGATGGACAAGTGATTCCGACGTGATTCCCACGTGATTCCCACGTGATTGACACGTGATATCCACATGATTCCAATGTGATTCCATCGTGATTGACACGTGATTCCCACATGATACCCACGTGATTCCCACGTGATTGACACGTGATTACCACGTGAAACCACTTGATTCCCACGTGATACCCACGTGATTGACACGTGATTCCCACGTGATTCACACGTGATTGACACGTGATTCCCAAGTGATTCCCTCGTGATTCCCACGTGATTGACACGTAATTCCCACGTGATTCCCACGTGATTCCCACGTGTTTCCCACGAGATTGACACGTAATTCCCACGTGATTCCCACGTGATTGACACGTTATTCCCAAGTGATTCCCACGTGATTCACTCGTGATTGACACGTGACTTCCACATGATTCCAACGTGATGGACACGTGATTTCCAAGTGATTATCACGTGATTAACATGTGATTCCCACGTGATTCCCACGTGACTCCCACGTGATTCCCACGTGATTGACACGTGATTCCCACGTGATTCCCACGTGATTGACGCATGATTCCCACGTGATTCCCACGTTTTTGACACGTGATTCCCACATGATTCCCACGTGACTCCCACATGATTCCCACGTGATTGACACGTGATTCCCACGTGATTCCCACATTATTGACACGTGACTCCCACGTGATTCCCACGTGATTGACACGTGATTCCCACGTGATTCCCACGTGATTGACAGGTGATTGACACGTGATTCCCACGTGAATGATACGTAGTTCTCACGGGATTTCCACGTGATTCCCACGTGATTCCCACGTGATTGACACGTGATTCCCATGTGATTCCCACGTGATTGACACGTGATTCCCACGTGATTTCCACGTGATTCCAACGTGATTGACACGTGATTCCCAAATGATTCCCACGTGATTCCCACGTATTCACTCGTGATTGACACGTGATTCCCACATGATTCCCACGTGATTGACACGTGATTCCCCGGTGATTCCCACGTGATTGACACGTGATTCCCACGTGATTCCCACGTGAGTGACACTTGATTGACACGTGATTCCCACGTGAATCTCACGTGATTCCCACGTGATACCCACGTGAGTCCCACGTGATTGACACGTGATTCCCACGTGATTGACACGTGATTCCCTCGTGATTCCCAAGTGATTGACACGTGATTCCCTCGTGATTTCCACATGAATGACACGTGATTACCACGTGATTCCCACGTGATTCCCACGTGATTCCCACGTGATACCCACGTGATTGGCACATGACTCCCACGTGATTCCAACGTGTCTCCCTCGTGATCCCCACGTGATGCGCACGTGATGCCCACATGATTGACACGTGATTGACACTTGTTTCCCAAGTGATTCCCATGTGATTCCCACGTGATTGACACGTGATTCCCACGTGATTCCCACGTGATACTCACGTGACTGACACGTGATTCCCACGTGATTGACACGTGATTCCCAAGTGATTCCCATGTGATTTCCACTTGATTGACGCGTGATACCCACGTGATTCCCACGTGATACCCACGTGATTGACACGTGATTCCCACGTGATTGACACGTGACTCCCACGTGTTTCTCACGTGATATCCAAGTGATTGACACGTGATTCCCATGCGATTCCCCCGATATTCCCACGTGATTGACACGTGATTCCTACGTGATTCCCACGTGATTGACGCATGATTCCCACGTGATTCCCATGTGATTCGCACGTGATTGACAGGTGATTCCCTCGTGAGTCTCATGTGATTGACACGTGATTCGCTCGTGATTCCAACGTGACTCCCTCGTGATTCCCACATTATTTACACGTGATTCCCACGTTATTCCCACGTGATTCCCACGTGATTCCCACATGATTGACACGTGACTCCCACGTGATTCCCACGTGATTGACACGTGATTCCCACGTGATTCCCACGTGATTTCCACATGATTGACACGTGATTCGCACATGATTCCCACGTGATTGACACGTGATTCCGACGTGAATGATACGTAGTTCCCACGGGATTCCCAAGTGATTTCCACGTGATTCCCACGTGATTGACACGTGATTCCCATGTGATTCCCACGTGATTGACACGTGATTCCCACGTGATTTCCACATGATTCCAACGTGATTGACACGTGATTCCCAAATGATTCCCACGTGATTCCCACATGATTCCCACGTGATTGACACGTGATTCCCCGGTGATTCCCACGTGATTTACACGTGATTCCCACGTGATTCCCACGTGATTGTCACGTGATTGACACGTGATTCCCACGTGAATCTCACGTGATTCCCACGTGATACCCACCTGAGTCCCACGTAATTGACACATGGTTCGCACGTTACTCCCTCGTGATTCCCAAGTGATTGACACGTGATTCCCTCGTGATTTCCACATGAATGACACGTGATTTCCACGTGATTCCCACGTGATTCCCACATGATACCCATGTGATTGACACGTGACTCCCACGTGATTCCAACGTGACTCCCTCGTGATCCCCACGTGATGCGCACGTGATGCCCACGTGATTGACACGTGATTGACACGTGATTCCCACATGATTCCCACGTGATGGACACGTGATTCCCAAGTGATTCCCATGTGATTCCCACGTGATTGACACGTGATTGACACGTGATTCCCACGTGATACCCACGTGATCGACACGTGATTCCCACGTGATTGACACGTGATTCCCAAGTGATTCCCATGTGATTCCCACGTGATTGACACGTGATTCCCACGTGATTCCCACGTGATACCCACGTGATCGACACGTGATTCCCACGTGATTGACACGTGATTCCCAAGTGATTCCCATGTGATTCCCACGTGATTGACACGTGATTCCCACGTGATTCTCACGTGATACCCAGGTGATACCCACGTGATTGACACGTGATTCCCTCGTGATTGACACGTGATTCCCACGTGATTCCCTCGTGATTCCCAAGTGATTGACACGTGATTCCCTCGTGATTTCCACATGAATGACACGTGATTACAACGTGATTCCCATGTGATTCCCACGTTATTCACATGTGATTCCCTCGTGATTCCCACGCGATTCCACGTGATTGACACGTGATTCCCACGTGATTCCCACGTGATTGACACGTGATTCTCACGTGATTGACACGTGATTCCCACGTGAGTCCCACGTGATTCCTACGTGATTCCCACGTGATTGACACGTGATTCCCAAGTGATTCCCATTTGATTCCCAGGTGATTGACACGTGATTCCCAAGTGATTCCCATGTGATTCCCACATGATTGACACGTCATTCCCAAGTGATTCCCATGTGATTCCCACGTAATTGACACGTGATTCCCACGTGATTCCCACGTGATTCCCACGTGATTGACACGTGATTCCCACGTGATTGACACGTGACTGACACGTGATTCTCACGTGATTGACACGTGATTCCCACGTGAGTCCCACGTGATTCCTATGTGATTCCCACGTGATAGACACGTGGTTCCCACGTTATTCCCCCGTGATCCCACGTGATTGACACGTGATTCCCTCCTGAGTCTCATGTGATTGACACGTGATTCGCTCGTGGTTCCAACGTGACTCCCTCGTGATTCCCACGTTATTGACACGTGATTCCCACGTGCTTCCCACGTGATTCCCACGTGATACCCACGTGATTGACACGTGATTCCCACGTGATTGACATGTGATACCCACGTGACTGACACGTGATTCCCACGTGATTGACAGGTGAGTCCCACGTGATTCCCAGGTGATTCCCACGTGATTCCCCCGTGATCGACACGTGATTCCCACTTGATTCTCACGTGATTGACACGTGATTCCCACGTGATTCCCACGTGATTCCCAAGTGATTCCAACGTGATTGACACGTGATTCCCAAGTGATTCCCATGTGATTCCCACGTGATTGAAACGTGATTCCCACGTGATTCCCACGTGATACCCACGTGATTGACACGTGATTCCCACGTGATTGACACGTGATTCCCACGTGATTACCACGTGATATCCAAGTGATTGACACGTGATTCCCATGCGATTCCCCCGAGATTCCCACGTGATTGACACATGATTCCTACGTTCTTCCCACGTGATTGACGCATGATTCCCATGTGATTCCCGTGTGATTCGCACGTGATTCCCACGTTATTGACATGTGATTACCTCGTGATTCCCACTCGATTCCCACGTGATTGACACGTGATTCCCACCTGATTCCCAGTTACTGACACGTGATTCTCACGTGATTGACACGTGATTCCCACGTGAGTCCCACGTGATTCCCTCGTGATTTCCACGTGGTTGACACGTGGTTCCCACGTTATTCCCCCGTGATTCCCACGTGATTGACACGTGATTCCCTCGTGAGACTCATGTGATTGACACGTTATTCGCTCGTGATTTCAACGTGACTCCCTCGTGTTTCCCACGTTATTGACACGTGATTCCCACGTTATTCCCACGTGATTCCCACGTGATACCCACGTGATTGACACGTGATTCCCACGTGATTGACATGTGATTCCCACGTGATTGACACGTGATTCCCACGTGATTTACACGTGAGTCCCACGTGATTCCCAGGTGATTCCCACGTGATTCCCACGTGATTGACATGTGATTCCCAAGTGATTCCCGTGTGATTCCCACGTGATTGACACGTGATTCCCACTTGATTCTCACGTGATTGACACGTGATTCCCATGTGATTCCACGTGATTGACACGTGATTCCCACGTGATTCCCAAGTGATTCTCACGTGATTCCCAAGTGATTCCCACATGATACCCACGTGACTGACACGTGATTCCCACGTGATTGACAGGTGAGTCCCACGTGATTCCCAGGTGATTCCCACGTGATTCCCACGTGATTCCCATGTGATTCCCACGTGACTCCAACGTGATTCACACGTGATTCCCAAGTGATTCCCACGTGATTCCCACGTGATACCTAGGTGATTGACACGTGATTCCCACGTGATTCCCACGTGATTGACAGGTGATTCCCACGTGATTCCCACGTGATTCCCACGTGATTGACACGTGATTACCACGTGAAACCACGTGATTCCCACGTGATACCCACGTGATTGACACGTGATTCCCACGTGATTCACACGTGATTGACACGTGATTCCCACGTGATTCCCTCGTGATTCCCACGTGATTGACACGTGATTCCCACGTGATTCCCTCGTGATTCCCACGTGATTGACAAGTGATTCCTACGTGATTCCCACGTGATTCCCACGTGTTTCCCACGAGATTGACACGTGATTCCCACGTGATTCCCACGTGATTGACAGGTGATTCCCACGTGATTTCCACGTGATTGACACGTTATTCCCAAGTGATTCCCACGTGATTCACTCGTGATTGACACGTGACTTCCACATGATTCCCACGTGATGGACACGTGATTCCCAAGTGATTATCACGTGATTAACATGTGATTCCCTCGAGATTCCCAAGTGACTCCCACGTGATTCCCACGTGATTGACACGTGATTCCCACGTGATTCCCATGTGATTGACGCATGATTCCCAAGTGATTCCCACGTGATTCCCACATGATTGACACGTGACTCCCACGTGATTCCCACGTGATTGACACGTGATTCCCACGTGATTCCCACGTGATTTCCACGTGATTGACACGTGATTCCCACGTGATGCCCACGTGATTGACACGTGATTCCCACGTGATTCCCACGTGATTGACACGTGATTCCCACGTGATTTCCACGTGATTCCAACGTGATTGACACGTGATTCCCAAATGATTCCCACGTGATTCCCACGTGATTCACTCGTGATTGACACGTGATTCCCACATGATTCCCACGTGATTGACACGTGATTCCCTGGTGTTTCCCACGTGATTGACACGTGATTCCCACGTGATTCCCACGTGATTGACAAGTGATTGACACGTGATTCCCACGTGAATCTCACGTGATTCCCACGTGATTTCCACATGAACGACACGTGATTCCCATGTGATTCCCACGTGATACCCACGTGATTAACACGTGACTCCAACGTGATTCCCACGTGATTCCCTCGTGATCCCCACGTGATGCGAACGTGATGCCCACGTGATTGATACGTGATTCCCACGTGATTGACACGTGATTCCCAAGTGATTCCCACGTGATTGACACGTGATTCCCTCGTGATTCCCAAGTGATTGACACGTGATTCCCTCGTGATTTCCACATGAATGACACGTGATTACCACGTGATTCCCACGTGATTCCCACGTGATTCCCACGTGATACCCATGTGACTGACACGTGACTCCCACGTGATTCCAACGTGATTCCCTCGTGATCCCCACGTGATGCGCACTTGATGCCCACGGGATTGACACGTGATTCCCACGTGATTCCAACGGATTGACACGTGATTCCCAAGTGATTCCCATGTGATTACCACGTGATTGATACGTGATTCCCACGTGATTCCCACGTGATAATCACGTGATTGACACGTGATTCCCACGTGATTGACACGTGATTCCCACGTGATTCCCACGTGATATCCAAGTGATTGACACGTGATTCCCATGCGATTCCCCCGAGATTACCACGTGATTGACACGTGATTCCTACGTGATTCCCACGTGATTGTCACGTGATTCCCACGTGATTCCCACGTGATTGACAGGTGATTCCCTCGTGAGTCTCATGTTATTGACACGTGATTCGCTCGTGATTCCAACGTGACTCGCTCGTGATTCCCACGTTATTGACACGTGATTCCCACGTTATTCCCACGTGATTCCCACGTGATACCCACGTGATTGACACGTGATTCCCACGTGATTGACATGTGATTCCAACGTGATTGACACGTGATTCCCACGTGACTGACACGTGAGTCCCACGTGATTCCCAGGTGATTCCCACGTGATTACCACGTGATTGACAGGTGATTTCCAAGTGATTCCCGTGTGATTCCCATGTGATTGACACGTGATTCCCACTTGATTCTCACGTGATTGACACGTGATTCCCACGTGATTCCACGTGATTGACACGTGATTCCCAAGTGATTCCCACGTGATTCCCACGTGATTCCCACGTGATTCTCACATGATTTCCACGTGATTGACACCTGATTCTCACGTGATTTCCACGTGATTGACACGTGATTCCCACGTGAATGATACATAGTTCCCACGGGATTCCCACGTGATTCCCACGTGATTCCCACATGATTGCCACGTGATTCCCATGTGATTTTCACGTGATTGACACGTGATTCCCACGTGATTTCCACGTGATTCCAACGTGATTGACACGTGATTCCCAAATGATTCCCACGTGATTCCCACGTGATTCACTCGTGATTGACACGTGATTCCCACATGATTCCCACGTGATTGACACGTGATTCCCCGGTGATTCCCACGTGATTGACACGTGATTCCCACGTGATTCCCACGTGATTCCCACGTGATTCCCACATGATTGACACGTTACTCCCACGTGATTCCCACGTGATTGACACGTGATTCCCACGTGATTCCCACGTGATTGACACGTGATTCCCACTTGATTCTCACGTGATTGACACGTGATTCCCACGTGATTCCACGTGATTGCCACGTGATTCTCATGTGATTCCCACGTGATTCCCACTTGATTCCCAAGTGATTCTCACGTGATTCCCACGTGATTGACACGTGATTCCAAAGTGATTCCCACGTGATACCCACGATATTGACACGTGATTATCACGTGATTTCAACGTGTTTCCCACGTGATCCCCACGTGATGCGCACGTGATTCCCACGTGATTGACAGGTGATTCCCATGTGATTCCCACGTGATTACAATGTGATTCACACGTGATTCCCAAGTCATTCCAACGTGATACCCACGTGATTGACACGTGATTCCCACGTGATTCCCACGTGATTGACACGTGATTCCCACGTGATTCCCACGTGATATCCACGTATTGACACGTGATTCCCAGGCGATTCCCACGTGATTCCCACGTGATTGACACATGATTCCTATGTGATTCCCACGTGATTGCCACGTGATTCCAACGTGATTCCCACGTGAATTACAGGTGATTCCCATGTGATTCCCATGTGATTCCCACGTGATTGACACGTGATTCCCACGTAATTCCCACGTGATTCCCACGTGATACCCACGTGATTGACACGTGATTCCCACGTGATTGACATGTGATTCCCACGTGACTGACACGTGATTCCCACGTGATTGACACGTGAGTCCCACGTGATTCCCAGGTGATTCCCACGTGATTGACACGTGCTTCCCACGTGATTCCCACGTGATCGACACGTGATTCCCACTTGATTCTCACGTGATTGACACGTGATTCCCACGTGATTCCCACGTGATTCCCACGTGATTCCAACGTGATTGACACGTGATTCCCAAGTGATTCCCATGTGATTCCCACGTGATTGACACGTGATTCCCACGTGATTCCCACTTGATACCCACGTGATTGACACGTGATTCCCACGTGATTGACACGTGATTCCCACGTGATTCCCACGTGATATCCAAGTGATTGACACGTGATTCCCATGCGATTCCCCCGAGATTCCCACGTGATTGACACATGATTCCTACGTTCTTCCCACGTGATTGACGCATGACTCCCATGTGATTCCCATGTGATTCGCACGTGATTCCCATGTTATTGACATGTGATTCCCTCGTGATTCCCACTCGATTCCCACGTGATTGACTCGTGATTCCCACCTGATTCCCAGTGACTGACACGTGATTCTCACGTGATTGACACGTGATTCCCACGTGAGTCCCACGTGATTCCCTCGTGATTTCCACGTGATTGACACGTGGTTCCCACGTTATTCCCCCGTGATTCCCACGTGATTGACACGTGATTCCCTCGTGAGACTCATGTGATTGACACGTGATTCGCTCGTGATTCCAACGTGACTCCCTCGTGATTCCCACGTTATTGACACGTGATTCCCACGTTATTCCCACGTGATTCCCACGTGATACCCACGTGATTGACATGTGATTCCCATGTGATTTCCACGTGATTCCAACGTGATTGACACGTGATTCCCAAATGATTCCCACGTGATTCCCACGTGATTCACTCGTGATTGTCACGTGATTCCCACATGATTCCCACGTGATTGACACGTGATTCCCTGGTGTTTCCCACGTGATTGACACGTGATTCCCACGTGATTCCCACGTGATTGACAAGTGATTGACACGTGATTCCCACGTGAATCTCACGTGATTCCCACGTGATTTCCACATGAACGACACGTGATTCCCATGTGATTCCCACGTGATACCCACGTGATTAACACGTGACTCCCACGTGATTCCAACGTGATTCCCTCGTGATCCCCACGTGATGCGCACGTGATGCCCACGTGATTGATACGTGATTCCCACGTGATTGACACGTGATTCCCAAGTGATTCCCACGTGATTGACACGTGATTCCCTCGTGATTCCCAAGTGATTGACACGTGATTCCCTCGTGATTTCCACATGAATGACACGTGATTACCACGTGATTCCCACGTGATTCCCACGTGATTCCCACGTGATACCCACGTGACTGACACGTGACTCCCACGTGATTCCAACGTGATTCCCTCGTGATCCCCACGTGATGCGCACTTGATGCCCACGGGATTGACACGTGATTCCCACGTGATTCCCACGTGATTCCAACGGATTGACACGTGATTCCCAAGTGATTCCCATGTGATTCCCACGTGATTGATACGTGATTCCCACGTGATTCCCACTTGATACCCACGTGATTGACACGTGATTCCCACGTGATTGACACGTGATTCCCACGTGATTCCCACGTGATATCCAAGTGATTGACACGTGATTCCCATGCGATTCCCCCGAGATTCCCACGTGATTGACACGTGATTCCTACGTGATTCCCACGTGATTGTCACGTGATTCCCACGTGATTCCCACATGATTGACACGTGATTCCCTCGTGATTTCCACGTGATTGACACGTGGTTCCCACGTTACTTCCCCGTGATTCCCACGTGATTGACAGGTGATTCCCTCGTGAGTCTCATGTTATTGACACGTGATTCGCTCGTGATTCCAACGTGACTCCCTCGTGATTCCCACGTTATTGACACGTGATTCCCACGTTATTCCCACGTGATTCCCACGTGATACCCACGTGATTGACACGTGATTCCCACGTGATTGACATGTGATTCCAACGTGATTGACACGTGATTTCCACGTGACTGACACGTGAGTCCCACGTGATTCCCAGGTGATTCCCACGTGATTACCACGTGATTGACAGGTGATTTCCAAGTGATTCCCGTGTGATTCCCATGTGATTGACACGTGATTCCCACTTGATTCTCACGTGATTGACACGTGATTCCCACGTGATTCCACGTGATTGACACGTGATTCCCAAGTGATTCCCACGTGATTCCCACGTGATTCTCACATGATTTCCACGTGATTGACACCTGATTCCCACGTGATTTCCACGTGATTGACACGTGATTCCCACGTGAATGATACGTAGTTCCCACGGGATTCCCACGTCATTCCCACGTGATTCCCACATGATTGCCACGTGATTCCCATGTGATTCCCACGTGATTGACACGTGATTCCCACGTGATTTCCACGTGATTCCAACGTGATTGACACGTGATTCCCAAATGATTCCCACGTGATTCCCACGTGATTCACTCGTGATTGACACGTGATTCCCACATGATTCCCACGTGATTGACACGTGATTCCCCGGTGATTCCCACGTGATTGACACGTGATTCCCACGTGATTCCCACGTGATTCCCACGTGATTCCCACATGATTGACACGTTACTCCCACGTGATTCCCACGTGATTGACACGTGATTCCCACGTGATTCCCACGTGATTGACACGTGATTCCCACTTGATTCTCACGTGATTGACACGTGATTCCCACGTGATTCCACGTGATTGACACGTGATTCTCATGTGATTCCCACGTGATTCCCACTTGATTCCCAAGTGATTCTCACGTGATTCCCACGTGATTCCCTCGTGATTCCCAAGTGATTGACACGTGATTCCCTCGTGATTTCCACATGAATGACACGTGATTACAACGTGATTCCCATGTGATTCCCACGTTATTCACATGTGATTCCCTCGTGATTCCCACGCGATTCCACGTGATTGACACGTGATTCCCACGTGATTCCCACGTGATTGACACGTGATTCTCACGTGATTGACACGTGATTCCCACGTGAGTCCCACGAGATTCCTACGTGATTCCCACGTGATTGACACGTGATTCCCATTTGATTCCCAGGTGATTGACACGTGATTCCCAAGTGATTCCCATGTGATTCCCACATGATTGACACGTCATTTCCAAGTGATTCCCATGTGATTCCCACGTAATTGACACGTGATTCCCACGTGATTCCCACGTGATTCCCACGTGATTGACACGTGATTCCCACGTGATTGACACGTGACTGACACGTGATTCTCACGTGATTGACACGTGATTCCCACGTGAGTCCCACGTGATTCCTACGTGATTCCCACGTGATAGACACGTGGTTCCCACGTTATTCCCCCGTGATCCCACGTGATTGACACGTGATTCCCTCCTGAGTCTCATGTGATTGACACGTGATTCGCTCGTGGTTCCAATGTGACTCCCTCGTGATTCCCACGTTATTGACACGTGATTCCCACGTGCTTACCACGTGATTCCCACGTGATACCCACGTGATTGACACGTGATTCCCACGTGATTGACATGTGATACCCACGTGACTGACACGTGATTCCCACGTGATTGACAGGTGAGTCCCACGTGATTCCCAGGTGATTCCCACGTGATTCCCCCGTGATCGACACGTGATTCCCACTTGATTCTCACGTGATTGACACGTGATTCCCACGTGATTCCCACGTGATTCCCAAGTGATTCCAACGTGATTGACACGTGATTCCCAAGTGATTCCCATGTGATTCCCACGTGATTGAAACGTGATTCCCACGTGATTCCCACATGATACCCACGTGATTGACACGTGATTCCCACGTGATTGACACGTGATTCCCACGTGATTCCCACGTGATATCCAAGTGATTGACACGTGATTCCCATGCGATTCCCCCGAGATTCCCACGTGATTGACACATGATTCCTACGTTCTTCCCACGTGATTGACGCATGATTCCCATGTGATTCCCGTGTGATTCGCACGTGATTCCCACGTTATTGACATGTGATTACCTCGTGATTCCCACTCGATTCCCACGTGATTGACACGTGATTCCCACCTGATTCCCAGTGACTGACACGTGATTCCCACGTGATTGACACGTGATTCCCACGTGAGTCCCACGTGATTCCCTCGTGATTTCCACGTGGTTGACACGTGGTTCCCACGTTATTCCCCCGTGATTCCCACGTGATTGACACGTGATTCCCTCGTGAGACTCATGTGATTGACACGTTATTCGCTCGTGATTTCAACGTGACTCCCTCGTGATTCCCACGTTATTGACACGTGATTCCCACGTTATTCCCACGTGATTCCCACGTGATACCCACGTGATTGACACGTGATTCCCACGTGATTGACATGTGATTCCCACGTGATTGACACGTGATTCCCACGTGATTTACACGTGAGTCCCACGTGATTCCCAGGTGATTCCCACGTGATTCCCACGTGATTGACATGTGATTCCCAAGTGATTCCCGTGTGATTCCCACGTGATTGACACGTGATTCCCACTTGATTCTCACGTGATTGACACGTGATTCCCATGTGATTTCACGTGATTGACACGTGATTCCCACGTGATTCCCAAGTGATTCTCACGTGATTCCCACGTGATTGACACGTGATTCCCAAGTGATTCCCACGTGATACCCACGTGATTGACACGTGATTACCACGTGATTCCAACGTGTTTCCCACGTGATCCCCACGTGATTGACAGGTGATTCCCACGTGATTGACACGTGATTCCCATGTGATTCCCACGTGATTCCAACGTGATTCACACGTGATTCCCAAGTGATTCCCACGTGATTCCCACGTGATACCTAGGTGATTGACACGTGATTCCCACGTGATTCCCACGTGATTGACAGGTGATTCCCACGTGATTCCCACGTGATTGACACGTGATTACCACGTGAAACCACGTGATTCTCACGTGATACCCACGTGATTGACACGTGATTCCCACGTGATTCACACGTGATTGACACGTGATTCCCACGTGATTCCCTCGTGATTCCCACGTGATTGACACGTGATTCCCACGTGATTCCCACGTGATTCCCACGTGATTGACACGTGATTCCCACGTGATTCCCACGTGATTCCCACGTGATTGACACGTGATTACCACGTGAAACCACGTGATTCCCACGTGATACCCACGTGATTGACACGTGATTCCCACGTGATTCACACGTGATTGACACGTGATTCCCACGTGATTCCCTCGTGATTCCCACGTGATTGACACGTGATTCCCACGTGATTCCCTCGTGATTCCCACGTGATTGACACGTGATTCCCACGTGATTCCCACGTGATTCCCACGTGTTTCCCACGAGATTGACACGTGATTCCCACGTGATTCCCACGTGATTGACAGGTGATTCCCACGTGATTCCCACGTGATTGACACGTTATTCCCAAGTGATTCCCTCATGATTCACTCGTGATTGACACGTGACTTCCACATGATTCCCACGTGATGGACACGTGATTCCCAATTGATTATCACGTGATTAACATGTGATTCCCACGAGATTCCCAAGTGACTCCCACGTGATTCCCACGTGATTGACACGTGATTCCCACGTGATTCCCACGTGATTGACGCATGATTCCCAAGTGATTCCCACGTGATTCCCACATGATTGACACGTGACTCCCACGTGATTCCCACGTGATTGACACGTGATTCCCACGTGATTCCCACGTGATTTCCACGTGATTGACACGTGATTCCCACGTGATGCCCACGTGATTGACACGTGATTCCCACGTGATTCCCACGTGATTGACACGTGATTCCCACGTGATTTCCACGTGATTCCAACGTGATTGACACGTGATTCCCAAATGATTCCCACGTGATTCCCACGTGATTCACTCGTGATTGACACGTGATTCCCACATGATTCCCACGTGATTGACACGTGATTCCCTGGTGTTTCCCACGTGATTGACACGTGATTCCCACGTGATTGACAAGTGATTGACACGTGATTCCCACGTGAATCTCACGTGATTCCCACGTGATTTCCACATGAACGACACGTGATTCCCATGTGATTCCCACGTGATACCCACGTGATTAACACGTGACTCCCACGTGATTCCAACGTGATTCCCTCGTGATCCCCACGTGATGCGCACGTGATGCCCACGTGATTGATACGTGATTCCCACGTGATTGACACGTGATTCCCAAGTGATTCCCACGTGATTGACACGTGATTCCCTCGTGATTCCCAAGTGATTGACACGTGATTCCCTCGTGATTTCCACATGAATGACACGTGATTACCACGTGATTCCCACGTGATTCCCACGTGATACCCACGTGACTGACACGTGACTCCCACGTGATTCCAACGTGATTCCCTCGTGATCCCCACGTGATGCGCACTTGATGCCCACGGGATTGACTCGTGATACCCACGTGATTCCCACGTGATTCCAACGGATTGACACGTGATTCCCAAGTGATTCCCATGTGATTCCCACGTGATTGATACGTGATTCCCACGTGATTCCCACGTGATATTCACGTGATTGACACGTGATTCCCACGTGATTGACACGTGATTCCCACGTGATTCCCACGTGATATCCAAGTGATTGACACGTGATTCCCATGCGATTCCCCCGAGATTCCCACGTGATTGACACGTGATTCCTACGTGATTCCCACGTGATTGTCACGTGATTCCCACGTGATTCCCACGTGATTGACAGGTGATTCCCTCGTGAGTCTCATGTTATTGACACGTGATTCGCTCGTGATTCCAACGTGACTCCCTCGTGATTCCCACGTTATTGACACGTGATTCCCATGTTATTCCCACGTGATTCCCACGTGATACCCACGTGATTGACACGTGAATCCCACGTGATTGACATGTGATTCCAACGTGATTGACACGTGATTCCCACGTGACTGACACGTGAGTCCCACGTGATTCCCAGGTGATTCCCACGTGATTACCACGTGATTGACAGGTGATTTCCAAGTGATTCCCGTGTGATTCCCATGTGATTGACACGTGATTCCCACTTGATTCTCACGTGATTGACACGTGATTCCCACGTGATTCCACGTGATTGACACGTGATTCCCAAGTGATTCCCACGTGATTCCCACGTGATTCCCACGTGATTCTCACATGATTTCCACGTGATTGACACCTGATTCCCACGTGATTTCCACGTGATTGACACGTGATTCCCACGTGAATGATACATAGTTCCCACGGGATTCCCACGTGATTCCCACGTGATTCCCACATGATTGCCACGTGATTCCCATGTGATTCCCACGTGATTGACACGTGATTCCCACGTGATTTCCACGTGATTCCAACGTGATTGACACGTGATTCCCAAATGATTCCCAAGTGATTCCCACGTGATTCACTCGTGATTGACACGTGATTCCCACATGATTCCCACGTGATTGACACGTGATTCCCCGGTGATTCCCACGTGATTGACACGTGATTCCCACGTGATTCCCACGTGATTCCCACGTGATTCCCACATGATTGACACGTTACTCCCACGTGATTCCCACGTGATTGACACGTGATTCCCACGTGATTCCCACGTGATTGACACGTGATTCCCACTTGATTCTCACGTGATTGACACGTGATTCCCACGTGATTCCACGTGATTGACACGTGATTCTCATGTGATTCCCACGTGATTCCCACTTGATTCCCAAGTGATTCTCACGTGATTCCCACGTGATTGACACGTGATTCCAAAGTGATTCCCACGTGATACCCACGATATTGACACGTGATTATCACGTGATTTCAACGTGTTTCCCACGTGATCCCCACGTGATGCGCACGTGATTCCCACGTGATTGACAGGTGATTCCCATGTGATTCCCACGTGATTACAATGTGATTCACACGTGATTCCCAAGTCATTCCAACGTGATACCCACGTGATTGACACGTGATTCCCACGTGATTCCCACGTGATTGACACGTGATTCCCACGTGATTCCCACGTGATATCCACGTATTGACACGTGATTCCCAGGCGATTCCCACGTGATTCCCACGTGATTGACACATGATTCCTATGTGATTCCCACGTGATTGCCACGTGATTCCAACGTGATTCCCACGTGAATTACAGGTGATTCCCATGTGATTCCCATGTGATTCCCACGTGATTGACACGTGATTCCCACGTAATTCCCACGTGATTCCCACGTGATACCCACGTGATTGACACGTGATTCCCACGTGATTGACATGTGATTCCCACGTGACTGACACGTGACTCCCACGTGATTGACACGTGAGTCCCACGTGATTCCCAGGTGATTCCCAGGTGATTGACACGTGATTCCCACGTGATTCCCACGTGATCGACACGTGATTCCCACTTGATTCTCACGTGATTGACACGTGATTCCCACGTGATTCCCACGTGATTCCCACGTGATTCCAACGTGATTGACACGTGATTCCCAAGTGATTCCCATGTGATTCCCACGTGATTGACACGTGATTCGCACGTGATTCCCACGTGATACCCACGTGATTGACACGTGATTCCCACGTGATTGACACGTGATTCCCACGTGATTCCCACGTGATATCCAAGTGATTGACACGTGATTCCCATGCGATTCCCCCGAAATTCCCACGTGATTGACACATGATTCCTACGTTCTTCCCACGTGATTGACGCATGACTCCCATGTGATTCCCATGTGATTCGCACGTGATTCCCACGTTATTGACATGTGATTCCCTCGTGATTCCCACTCGATTCCCACGTGATTGACACGTGATTCCCACCTGATTCCCAGTGACTGACACGTGATTCTCACGTGATTGACACGTGATTCCCACGTGAGTCCCACGTGATTCCCTCGTGATTTCCACGTGATTGACACGTGGTTCCCACGTTATTCCCCCGTGATTCCCACGTGATTGACACGTGATTCCCTCGTGAGACTCATGTGATTGACACGTGATTCGCTCGTGATTCCAACGTGACTCCCTCGTGATTCCCACGTTATTGACACGTGATTCCCACGTTATTCCCACGTGATTCCCACGTGATACCCACGTGATTGACATGTGATTCCCACGTGATTGACACGTGATTCCCACGTGATTGACACGTGAGTCACTCGTGATTCCCAGGTGATTCCCACGTGATTCCCACGTGATTGACATGTGATTCCCAAGTGATTCCCGTGTGATTCCCACGTGATTGACACGTGATTCCCACTTGATTCTCATGTGATTGACACGTGATACCCACGTGATTGACACGTGATTCCCACGTGATTCTCACGTGATTCCCACGTGATTGACACGTGATTCCAAAGTGATTCCCACGTGATACCCAGGTGATTGACACGTGAATCCCACGTGATTCCCACGTGATTGACACGTGATTCCCACGTGATACCCAGGTGATTGACACGTGATTCCCACGTGATTCCCACATGATTGACACGTGATTCCCACGTGATTCCCACGTGATATCCACGTGATTGACACGTGATTCCCAGGCGATTCCCACGTGATTCCCACGTGATTGACACGTGATTCCTACGTGATTCCCACTTGATTGACACGTGATTCCCACGTGATTCCCACGTGAATTACAGGTGATTCCAACATCATTCCCATGTGATTCCCACGTGATTGACACGTGATTTCCACGTGATTCCCACGTGATTGATACGTGATTCCCACGTTATGCCCACGTGATGGACAAGTGATTCCCACGTCATTCCCACGTGATTCCCACGTGATTTACACGTGACTCCTACGTGATTCCCATGTGATTGACGCATGATTCCCACGTGATTCCCATGTGATTCCCACGTGATTCCCTCGTGATACACACGTGATTGACCCGTGAATCGCACGTGATTCCCACGTTATTCACATGTGATTCCCTCGTGATTCCCACGCGATTCCCACGTGATTGACACGTGATTCCCACGTGATTGACACGTGATTCCCACGTGATTCCCACGTGATTCCCACGTGATTGACACGTGATTCCCACGTGATACCCACGTGATTGACACGTGACTCCCACGTGATTCCAACGTGACTCCCTCGTGATCCCCACGTGATGCGCACGTGATGCCCACGTGATTGACACGTGATTGACACGTGATTCCCACATGATTCCCACGTGATGGACACGTGATTCCCAAGTGATTCCCATGTGATTCCCACGTGATTGACACGTGATTCCCACGTGATTCCCACGTGATACCCACGTGATCGACACGTGATTCCCACGTGATTGACACGTAATTCCCAAGTGATTCCCATGTGATTCCCACGTGATTGACACGTGATTCCCACGTGATTCTCACGTGATACCCACGTGATACCCACGTGATTGACACGTGATTCCCTCGTGATTGACACGTGATTCCCACGTGATTCCCTCGTGATTCCCAAGTGATTGACACGTGATTCCCTCGTGATTTCCACATGAATGACACGTGATTACAACGTGATTCCCATGTGATTCCCACGTTATTCACATGTGATTCCCTCGTGCTTCCCACGCGATTCCCAAGTGATTGACACGTGATTCCCACGTGATTCCCACGTTATTGACACGTGATTCTCACGTGATTGACACGTGATTCCCACGTGAGTCCCACGTGATTCCTACGTGATTCCCACGTGATTGACACGTGATTCCCAAGTGATTCCCATTTGATTCCCAGGTGATTGACACGTGATTCCCAAGTGATTCCCATGTGATTCCCACATGATTGACACGTCATTCCCAAGTGATTCCCATGTGATTCCCACGTAATTGACACGTGATTCCCACGTGATTCCCACGTGATTCCCACGTGATTGACACGTGATTCCCACGTGATTGACACGTGACTGACACCGGATTCTCACGTGATTGACACGTGATTCCCACGTGAGTGCCACGTGATTCCTACGTGATTCCCACATGATAGACACGTGGTTCCCACGTTATTCCCCCGTGATTCCCACGTGATTGACACGTGATTCCCTCGTGAGTCTCACGTGATTGACACGTGATTCGCTCGTGGTTCCAACGGGACTCCCTCGTGATTCCCACGTTATTGACACGTGATTCCCACGTGATTCCCACGTGATTCCCACGTGATACCCACGTGATTGACACGTGATTCCCACGTGATTGACATGTGATTCCCACGTGACTGACACGTGATTCCCACGTGATTGACACGTGAGTCCCACGTGATTCCCAGGTGATTCCCACGTGATTCCCACGTGATTGACACGTGATTCCCACGTGATTCCCACGTGATCGACACGTGATTCCCACTTGATTCTCACGTGATTGACACGTGATTCCCACGTGATTCCCACGTGATTGACACGTGATTCCCACGTGATTCCCAAGTGATTCCCATGTGATTCCCACGTGATTGACCCGTGATTCCCACGTGATACCCACGTGATTGACACGTGATTCCCACGTGATTGACACGTGATTCCCACGTGATTCCCACGTGATATCCAAGTGATTGACACGTGATTCCCATGCGATTCCCCCGAGATTCCCACGTGATTGACACATGATTCCTACGTTCTTCCCACGTGATTGACGCATGATTCCCATGTGATTCCCATGTGATTCGCACGTGATTCCCACGTTATTGACATGTGATTCCCTCGTGATTCCCACTCGATTCCCACGTGATTGACACGTGATTCCCACCTGATTCCCAGTGACTGACACGTGATTCTCACGTGATTGACACGTGATTCCCACGTGAGTCCCACGTGATTCCCTCGTGATTTCCACGTGATTGACACGTGGTTCCCACGTTATTCCCCCGTGATTCCCACGTGATTGACACGTGATTCCCTCGTGAGACTCATGTGATTGACACGTGATTCGCTTGTGATTCCAACGTGACTCCCTCGTGATTCCCACGTTATTGACACGTGATTCCCACGTTATTCCCACGTGATTCCCACGTGATACCCACGTGATTGACACGTGATTCCCACGTGATTGACATGTGATTCCCACGTGATTGACACGTGATTCCCCCGTGATTGACACGTGAGTCCCACGTGATTCCCAGGTGATTCCCACGTGATTCCCACGTGATTGACATGTGATTCCCAAGTGATTCCCGTGTGATTCCCACGTGATTGACACGTGATTCCCACTTGATTCTCACGTGTTTGACACGTGATTCCCACGTGATTCCACGTGATTGACACGTGATTCCCACGTGATTCCCACGTGATTCTCACGTGATTCCCACGTGATTGACACGTGATTCCCAAGTGATTCCCACGTGATACCCACGTGATTGACACGTGATTACCACGTGATTCCAACGTGTTTCCCACGTGATCCCCACGTGATGCGCACGTGATTCCCACGTGATTGACACGTGATTCCCATGTGAATCCCACGTGATTCCAACGTGATTCACACGTGATTCCCAAGTGATTCCCACGTGATTCCCACGTGATACCCAGGTGATTGAAACGTGATTCCCACGTGATTCCCACGTGATTGACACGTGATTCCCACGTGATTGACACGTGATTCCCACGTGATACCCACGTGATTGACACGTGATTCCCACGTGAGTCCCACGTGATTCCTACGTGATTGACATGTGATTCCCACATGATTCCCACGTGATTGACACGTGATTCCCTGGTGTTTCCCACGTGATTGACACGTGATTCCCACGTGATTGACAAGTGATTGACACGTGATTCCCACGTGAATCTCACGTGATTCCCACGTGATTTCCACATGAACGACACGTGATTCCCATGTGATTCCCACGTGATACCCACGTGATTAACACGTGACTCCCACGTGATTCCAACGTGATTCCCTCGTGATCCCCACGTGATGCGCACGTGATGCCCACGTGATTGATACGTGATTCCCACGTGATTGACACGTGATTCCCAAGTGATTCCCACGTGATTGACACGTGATTCCCTCGTGATTCCCAAGTGATTGACACGTGATTCCCTCGTGATTTCCACATGAATGACACGTGATTACCACGTGATTCCCACGTGATTCCCACGTGATACCCACGTGACTGACACGTGACTCCCACGTGATTCCAACGTGATTCCCTCGTGATCCCCACGTGATGCGCACTTGATGCCCACGGGATTGACACGTGATTCCCACGTGATTCCCACGTGATTCCAACGGATTGACACGTGATTCCCAAGTGATTCCCATGTGATTCCCACGTGATTGATACGTGATTCCCACGTGATTCCCACGTGATAATCACGTGATTGACACGTGATTCCCACGTGATTGACACGTGATTCCCACGTGATTCCCACGTGATATCCAAGTGATTGACACGTGATTCCCATGCGATTCCCCCGAGATTCCCACGTGATTGACACGTGATTCCTACGTGATTCCCACGTGATTGTCACGTGATTCCCACGTGATTCCCACGTGATTGACAGGTGATTCCCTCGTGAGTCTCATGTTATTGACACGTGATTCGCTCGTGATTCCAACGTGACTCCCTCGTGATTCCCACGTTATTGACACGTGATTCCCACGTTATTCCCACGTGATTCCCACGTGATACCCACGTGATTGACACGTGAATCCCACGTGATTGACATGTGATTCCAACGTGATTGACACGTGATTCCCACGTGACTGACACGTGAGTCCCACGTGATTCCCAGGTGATTCCCACGTGATTACCACGTGATTGACAGGTGATTTCCAAGTGATTCCCGTGTGATTCCCATGTGATTGACACGTGATTCCCACTTGATTCTCACGTGATTGACACGTGATTCCCACGTGATTCCACGTGATTGACACGTGATTCCCAAGTGATTCCCACGTGATTCCCACGTGATTCCCACGTGATTCTCACATGATTTCCACGTGATTGACACCTGATTCCCACGTGATTTCCACGTGATTGACACGTGATTCCCACGTGAATGATACATAGTTCCCACGGGATTCCCACGTGATTCCCACGTGATTCCCACATGATTGCCACGTGATTCCCATGTGATTCCCACGTGATTGACACGTGATTCCCACGTGATTTCCACGTGATTCCAACGTGATTGACACGTGATTCCCAAATGATTCCCACGTGATTCCCACGTGATTCACTCGTGATTGACACGTGATTCCCACATGATTCCCACGTGATTGACACGTGATTCCCCGGTGATTCCCACGTGATTGACACGTGATTCCCACGTGATTCCCACGTGATTCCCACGTGATTCCCACATGATTGACACGTTACTCCCACGTGATTCCCACGTGATTGACACGTGATTCCCACGTGATTCCCACGTGATTGACACGTGATTCCCACTTGATTCTCACGTGATTGACACGTGATTCCCACGTGATTCCACGTGATTGACACGTGATTCTCATGTGATTCCCACGTGATTCCCACTTGATTCCCAAGTGATTCTCACGTGATTCCCACGTGATTGACACGTGATTCCAAAGTGATTCCCACGTGATACCCACGATATTGACACGTGATTATCACGTGATTTCAACGTGTTTCCCACGTGATCCCCACGTGATGCGCACGTGATTCCCACGTGATTGACAGGTGATTCCCATGTGATTCCCACGTGATTACAATGTGATTCACACGTGATTCCCAAGTCATTCCAACGTGATACCCACGTGATTGACACGTGATTCCCACGTGATTCCCACGTGATTGACACGTGATTCCCACGTGATTCCCACGTGATATCCACGTATTGACACGTGATTCCCAGGCGATTCCCACGTGATTCCCACGTGATTGACACATGATTCCTATGTGATTCCCACGTGATTGCCACGTGATTCCAACGTGATTCCCACGTGAATTACAGGTGATTCCCATGTGATTCCCATGTGATTCCCACGTGATTGACACGTGATTCCCACGTAATTCCCACGTGATTCCCACGTGATACCCACGTGATTGACACGTGATTCCCACGTGATTGAAATGTGATTCCCACGTGATTTCCACGTGATATCCAAGTGATTGACACGTGATTCCCATGCGATTCCCCCGAGATTCCCACGTGAGTCCCACGTGACTCCTACGTGATTCCCACGTGATTGACATGTGATTCCCACGTGATTCCCAATATATTCTCACGTTATTCCCACGTGATTGACACGTGATTCCCACGTGATTCCCACATGATTGACACGTGATTCCCTCGTGATTTCCACGTGATAGACACATGGTTACCACGTTATTCCCCTGTGATTCCCACGTGATTGACACGTGATTCCCTCGTGAGTCTCATGTGATTGACACGTGATTCCCACGTGATTCCCACGTGATTGACACGTGATTCCCAGGTGATTCCCACGTGATTCTCATGTGATTCCCAAATGATTCCCACGTGATTGACACGTGATTCCCAAGTCATTCCCACGTGATTCACACGTGAATGACACGTGACTCGCATGTGATTCTCACGGGATTCCCACATGATTGACACGTGACTCCACGTGATTCCCACGTGATTCCCACGTAATTCCCACGTGATTGACAGGTGATTCCCTCGTGATTCAAACCTGGTTGACACGTGACTCCCACGTGATACCCACGTGATTGTCACGTGATTCCCACGTGATTCACACGTGATTCCGACGTGATTGACACGTGATTCCCACGTAATTGACACGTGATTCGCTCGTGGTTCCCACGTGACTCCCTCGTGATTCCCACGTTATTGACACGTGATTCCCACGTGATATCCAAGTGATTGACACGTGATTCCGATGCGATTCCCACGAGATTCCCACGTGATTTACACGTGATTCCTACGTGATTCCCATGTGATTGACGCATGATTCCCACGTGATTCCCATGTGATTCCCACGTGATTCCCTCGTGATACACACGTGATTGACCCGTGATTCGCACATGATTCCCACGTTATTCACATGTGATTCCCTCGTGATTCCCACGCGATTCCCACGTGGTTGACACGTGATTCCCACCTGATTGACACGTGATTCCCACGTGATACCCACGTGATTGACACGTGATTCCCACGTGATTCCCACGTGAGTCTCACGTGATTCCTACGTGATTCCCACATGATTGACACGTGATTCCCAAGTGATTCCCATGTGATTCCCACGTGATTGACACGTGATTCCCAAGTGATTCCCATGTGATTCCCACATGATTGACACATCATTCCCAAGTGATTCCCATGTGATTCCCACATATTTGGCACGTGATAACCACGTGATTCCCATGCGATTCCCACGTGATTGACACGTGATTCCCACGTGATTCCCACGTGATTGATACTTGATTCCCACGTTATTCCCACGTGATGAACAAGTGATTCTTACGTGATTCCCACGTGATTCCCACGTGATTGACACGTGATACCCACATGATTCCAATGTGATTCCCACGTGATTGACACGTGATTCCCACGTGATTCCCACATGATACCCACGTGATTGACAGGTGATTCCCACGTGATTCCCACGTGATTCCCTCGTGATCCCCACGTGATGCCCACGTGATGCCCACGTGATTGATACGTGATTCCCACGTGATTGACACGTGATTCCCAAGTGATTCCCAAGTGATTGACACGTGATTCCCTCGTGATTCCCAAGTGATTGACACGTGATTCCCTCGTGATTTCCACATGAATGACACGTGATTACCACGTGATTCCCACGTGATTCCCACGTGATACCCACGTGACTGACACGTGACTCCCACGTGATTCCAACGTGATTCCCTCGTGATCCCCACGTGATGCGCACGTGATGCCCATGGGATTGACACGTGATTCCCACGTGATTCCCACGTGATTCCAACGGATTGACACGTGATTCCCAAGTGATTCCCATGTGATTCCCACGTGATTGATACGTGATTCCCACGTGATTCCCACGTGATACCCACGTGATTGACACGTGATTCCCACGTGATTGACACGTGATTCCCACGTGATTCCCACGTGATATCCAAGTGATTGACACGTGATTCCCATGCGATTCCCCCGAGATTCCCACGTGATTGACACGTGATTCCTACGTGATTCCCACGTGACTGTCACGTGATTCCCACGTGATTCCCACATGATTGACACGTGATTCCCTCGTGATTTCCACGTGATTGACACGTGGTTCCCACGTTACTCCCCCGTGATTCCCACGTGATTGACAGGTGATTCCCTCGTGAGTCTCATGTTATTGACACGTGATTCGCTCGTGATTCCAACGTGACTCCCTCGTGATTCCCACGTTATTGACACGTGATTCCCACGTAGTTCCCACGTGATTCCCACGTGATACCCACGTGATTGACACGTGATTCCCACGTGATTGACATGTGATTCCAACGTGATTGACACGTGATTCCCACGTGACTGACACGTGATTCCCACGTGATTCCCAGGTGATTCCCACGTGATTACCACGTGATTGACAGGTGATTCCCAAGTGATTCCCGTGTGATTCCCACGTGATTGACACGTGATTCCCACTTGATTCTCACGTGATTGACACGTGATTCCCACGTGATTCCACGTGATTGACATGTGATTACCAAGTGATTCCCACGTGATTCCCACGTGATTCCCACGTGATTCTCACATGATTTCCACGTGATTGACACCTGATTCCCACGTGATTTCCACGTGATTGACACGTGATTCCCACGTGAATGATACGTAGTTCCCACGGGATTCCCACGTGATTCCCACGTGATTCCCACGTGATTGACACGTGATTCCCATATGATTCCCACGTGATTGACACATGATTCCCACGTGATTTCCACGTGATTCCAACGTGATTGACACGTGATTCCGAAATGATTCCCACCTGATTCCCACGTGATTCACTCGTGATTGACACGTGATTCCCACATGATTCCCACGTGATTGACACGTGATTCCCCGGTGATTCCCACGTGATTGACACGTGATTCCCACGTGATTCCCACGTGATTCCCACGTGATTCCCACATGATTGACACGTTACTCCCACGTGATTCCCACGTGATTGACATGTGATTCCCAAGTGATTCCCGTGTGATTCCCACGTGATTGACACGTGATTCCCGTGTGATTCCCACGTGATTGACACGTGATTCCCACT